>NC_137973.1:53680787-53935787 GCF_963924665.1 Micromys minutus
ATATGAAATAAGTATGTCAATGTGACATTCACACCTATTTCAGCCACCATTCACTGCAGGATTGTTTACATAAAATAAATAAACCTTAATGCTCTTCCACCAATGACTATTCCAAGAAAATGTAGTATATACTCTGGGAATGGAGTTAAGAATAAGGAAATCTGGGGCCCTTGGTAAACTGTCCACTGTACAAGCATGAGGACCTGACTGTGAATCCCACGAGCCCACATAAATATTGGCATGGTGATGTAAACCCCACACATTGGCAGTAGCAATGGATGGATCCTGGAACTCACTGGCCAGCCATTCTAGCCACTCAATGGGCCCAAGCTTCAACAATAAAACCTGTCTCAAAAAATAAGATAAAGAAAAATGTCCGATGTCATCCCCCAGCCTCCACATACACACATATACATGTATATGCATATGTCTATACAAAAAAGCATACAGGTACATTACACACACACACACACACACACACACATACACACAGAGAAAATTCTACCATTTATAGCCTGAAGCTAGAAAGACATTGAGTTTATTAGCCATGCTGAGAGGAAATGGGAAAATAATAAAATGTCAAGTAACTAACAATTGACCTGAGAAAACTCTTGTGGTGTTTTAACAGTAATAACAATAAAGGCACGAGCTGGGGATGTGCCACGGACTTCTCCATCCCCTCTGCAACGTCTGTGCTGACATCTTGTGAAGCTGGACATGGCAGATTTTCTATCCCTAACTTAAAGGGCCATGGTCCTTACCAATCATCCATGTAGGGCCTGCCTTATATCACTTACACTTGGTCCATTAAATTCAGAGAGATTCCTCCACAAAGAAAGGCATGTTTCTGTCTCTGGAATCCAGCAACTTCAGGGGTTAGGGTGGGAGACTCTTCTGATCATTGTGAATATTTCAGAGGGAACTTTTCTTTCTTCCCTGAACCATGTTGAACAGATTCTGATGCAGCAGCGTTTTCTACCAGGCATGGTTTTCGTGTACTAGTTAGCCATAGTTAACATGTTCACTTAAAATCTCACTTGACCCATTAAATCATCAAAGATTGCCTTAGCTGAAAGTAATCACCCATTCCCCATGTACCATTTTACTCCACAATACATTGGATATCATTAGAAGTGACCTCCATGTAGAGTTCTCTTATACATTTGGTAGTGGATACTTTCTTCTATATTACTAGTTTTGTCTTGATGCCCCAAGACAATGTAAAGGAGGAGAGAGAAGGGGGGTAAGGCAGACATGAGTGTGGTTTGCAGTAGCTGTTCCTCTAATTTGTCTCGTTGAACAAAATGGTCATTTGTACTGAATTTGTTACAAATTGGCAGTGACTAGACCATGCTGCCCAATAGACTAAGCACATATGTCAGCTCTGCAACCTGCTTTGTGTCCAGTGGATGCCCTCATGAGCCTGGAGGCTGGAGTTCAGCAGCCGTATTTCAGATATGTTGAGATAGCTGAATCTTCTCCACAAGTCAGACCCAATTCACAGACAGAAACGTGGAGAGGTTTAACAGAGGGCAGTGACCCAGCACAAAGCCTGATGGCCCAGTGACATCATCAAGAAACTCCTTTTGCTCATCTAGCCTCATTTCCTCTTTTAGGTTTTATCTTAAAAACGCTTTAAAAGAAGGCTTGCCCTGTCTACCATGCTAAGGTATGAGTTTGATATGTAATTTCTCTCCTATTGCTGTGCAGTATATCATACTTATGCCTTTTTCTTATTTTTAAAATGTATAGATATGATTATATATAACTATGATTATCAATATAAGGATCACAGTTTTCTTTCTTCACTGAGTGACCTGGTGGAACACTTCAGAGTCATGGATACATTCTATATCTAAGGATGGTCTACCTGTTAGGGGATCACCAGCTAGTGACTACATAACTGTCAATGTTGATAATATGACTAGCAGAATTTTTTATTTCATTTTGGTTTAATTAATCACACTTTAAGCATCTGTGTTTAGTGGCAGCTATCACATTGATCTCCACAACTTTAACGTGTTCCCTAAAGCTGGGCACATGATAAATACCATATCTTAAGTATGTAAGACAGGATTTCAATAAATGAATGAATAAAATCAGCTCATGTATCAATGCCAGGATTTGTTTGTTTATTTGAGGTTTTGTTGGTGAGTGTTTTGTTTTGTGGTTTTAATTTCTTATCTTCCATAGTATTGAAGCCAGAGCTCAGACATGTCATCCGAAAGTAGGTGTTTGTAACATTTTGTACTAGCATCTTGGCCTTTTTGCTATTGTTATAAATAGAGATCTATTAAGGTCAAGTCAGTTTGACTCCATCCTTGCCCTTATCAAAAGACAGTCCTCGGTGGCTCCCTCTTATTTTTATATGCTTAATACTTCTGCCATTTGGTTGGCATTTATGTATATCAATTGTTGGTCTTTTCTCTATGTCTAGTATAAATGGTTGAAAATTTAGACTTTTGTGGTTGATAAGCAGAGAAATGAGCATAAAAGAAAAAGAGAGTCTCCCTTATGTTTGGGTAATCTCTTTGGTAGTTAAAGAAATATTGACTTTTCCCCCTTGGTACACAAATATGCATGAACACACAAACACGGGGGTGGGGGGACAGGAAACGATGATATGGGAATTCAACCCAAGGCCTTGACAAGCACTCTGATGTTAAATTTCCACCCTAAACCAAGTGTCCAGTATCCTATAAATTATTTCATTTTTTACACCCAATGTAATATCACCTCATTCTAATTAATGCTGAAATGTTGCATGGAATATTACTCTTTTTATGACTTACTCTAGGCCTCTCATAACCATTGTTGACCCTTATAAAATATGGGGTGTGGATATTATTTCTGACCCTAGGAAAAAAAGCTAATTAACTGATGGTAAAGATAAGGAAAAAACAAAGACATTGTTCTGCCTTTACTGTCAAAATTCTACAGCTCAAAGTTCTAAGCCTTACTTAATTATGTCAAAATACTAAGCAAAAAGAAAAAAAAACTGGGATAATATTTCTCTTGCTGTTGCTCGTCCTTTTTTTTTCCTTACCCTGAATCACATAAGCTGTATCAGGCTGTGATTAGACACTGAGACAGACACTGGGTTGGTTCTGTTTCATAAAGAATCCAGTGTGAGCTGAGCAATGTTACCCTTATAATTAAAATCTCATAGACCATGAGCATCCATACACTAGTCTAACCAATGAGGCAGTTTCCTGCTCCCTCTGTGGACAGGTTTCTAGTCGTGGGCAGGAAAGAAGTGAATAATAAGAAGGTGAATTCAAAGGAAGGATTTCCGAAGGTGGACTTGGAAAAAGACCAAGGTTTGATTTGCCAGCTTCCTGGGAAGATAAAAAAAGGATTCTTAGTCAAACAAAGCAGCTGCATCCTAACCACTTGGCTATGGACCACAGCTAAGGATGTCTATGGACCTCAAGTGCTCATAAGCCACCATCAGGGCAAGCAGACAGGGCACAGAAGAGCTAAGCGAAGGCAGAGTGGAAGGAGTAGGCTGCCTAAAAATAGTGTTATTTTCCCTGGGGACCTTGTTTTGAAAGTCTGAGATGTACTTTGCTAGACAGAAAAAGAAAAAAAAAAGATGTCTTTGAAACATGTACATATCTATCAAGCATGTCTAATGCTCTCTAACAAGCCTTCTCTGGACATCTCTAAATAAATGACTTGCTTTATACCTGGCCTAATGTGACCAGGACTTCAGATCTACTGAAAAGTTGCATTAAATCAATGTTTTTACTGCCAGCAAAAACAGTGATGGGAAAATGCCTCAAATAGAAGAACAGAAGAACCTGACTCCAATTTCAGATGTAGTTTAATTGACATTCCCTTTACCCACACATGTGAACCCATAAGTTTTCTTCATCTTCTATAAAAGGTGTTTAAGGATTTAATTTTCTTTTTCTTCCATATACCTATATATAAAATTGATTCATCCTAAAAATAAAGCAAGCTGTGTTGATATCAGAAAAGGCACACTTGATGCGTATGAGGCACCACCTGGAGACAGTAATACAAGCATTTAGTATAACTTCTGTTTCCTTCAACAGCCCAGAGAGACTTAAACTCATAACTTCCTATGCTACCTGGAGCATTCAGAATTAGTTTGAATACTGTGTCTTCTGGCAGGCACTGTGTTCCATAGATGGATCATCAGGATTCTGTCAGCCTTTCTTACTTTATCTGTGACATAAGGTGTGATGGTTTGTATATACTCAGCCCAGAGAGTGGCACTATTAGAGGGTGTGACTCTGTTGGAGTAGGTATGGGTTTATTGGTGTAGATGTGTAACTGTGGGTGTGGGTGTTAAGACACTCATCTTAGCTGCCTGGAGGTCAGTCTTCCACTAGCAGCCTTCAGATGAAGATGTAGAACTCTCAGCTCCTCCTGCACCATGTCTGCCTAGAGGCTGCCATGTTCCCACCTTGTTGATAATGCACTGACCCTCTGAACCTGTAAGCCAGCCCCAATTAAATGTTGTCCTTTATAAGACTTGTCTTGGTCATGGTGTCTGTTCACAGCAGTAAACCCTAACTAAAACATAAGGAAAAGATATTTAGTTGAAAGGATAATATGAAGTGATGTTACCAAATCTCCTTGGGAGGTAACAAGATGATTCAGTGGATATAGGGCCTTCTGCCAATTCTAATAACCCGGATTTGATTCCCAGGACTCAGGTGATGGAAGAAGAGAAAAGATTCTCACAAATTATCTTCTGGCCTTCACATGGCCAACATAATATGTACCTACCCATCCACACACTTAAGCACACAAACAAAATATGATTTCAAATTTTTCTATAAACTATGGGCAAATGAGGTAGCTCGGTGGGTAAAAGCACTTATGTCATCATTGGACAAATCCCCAGAATCCACACAAAACACTGAGCATAACT
Source organism: Micromys minutus (assembly GCF_963924665.1). Taxonomy (NCBI): domain Eukaryota; kingdom Metazoa; phylum Chordata; class Mammalia; order Rodentia; family Muridae; genus Micromys; species Micromys minutus. Next base: position 53,685,694 of record NC_137973.1, read on the forward strand.
ATACATGATTGAAGTCTCAGAGATATGGGGAGTAGAGATAGAAATATTGTTGGAGTTCCCTAGCTACCAGCCTACCTCTGGATTCAGTGAAAAACCTTGTCTCCAAGGATTAAAGGGGGGTGATAGAGAGGGGTATCCAATCTACTCCTCTAAATTCTGAACCCTCAAAGGAGCATACACACACACACATAGTACACACACACACACACACACACACACACATACACACAGACACACACATGTAATACACACACAGTGTACACTCATACATACATAAAAATAATAATGAAATAGCAACATTTATACTAATAGCATGTTAGAAGTACTCAAAAAATGATAACCTTAAAAACAAATCTGATCAAATCTTATTTACACTTAAATAAATAAGCCAAATCTTAATTTCAAATTTTTCTTTAATTTTTAATTTTAACAATACAAATACATGTAGAAATCTCACTTACTTGCGAAGATGATAAATGTCTTTAAGGGTCCAGGAACTTGTTAGTAAATCTGAAGCATCCATACATGTCAGAACAAAACGTGTCTCCTCTGTGAAGTAAACTTCACTGGAAATACTTTTCATGTCTCATTTGTTTGGGTTTATCAGGAGTTCCATCTATAGCAGCAGGTGTGAGTCTGCTGCGGAAGATGTGGAAAGGAAGCGTTAGGAAGACCCGCACCGGGAAGCGCAAGTGCCGACAACACTGTGGGATCCATATCTCAGAAACAAATTAACACGGCACACTGCCAGGACAGACAGAGATCAATGGAAAGATGTTCTCACAAATAGAATATCGAAAGGCGAGCAGTTGTACGGTCGTGCCCTCAGAACCTTTCCAGAGCAAAGCATGTTTCAGTACCGCAAAGGTTGCTGGGTATTCTCCCTTCATTCTCTGTTCCTCTCTTGTTGTCTTCCCTTATTCCTTCTCTTTCCTCATTCCCTGTCTGTCTCCTTCCCACTCCCCTCTCTGCCACATCCTCCTTTCTTTCTGTCCTTTAACACAGGACATCTTTCAGGTATCACAGGAACCTTCCAAAAATGTACCTATGGGATGCCACAATGGGAAGGATATTGCCTATAACTTATCTATCTGAATAATAAGAGGAAAATATTCTCTGTCATGTGTGTGTGTGTGTGTGTGTGTGTGTGTGAAAATACATGGAAATGTGTGTGTCTGCATGAGTGCATACACGTGCACTAGAATCTCAAGCTGTCTAGGGGAAGAAATGTTTGAAGATTTAAGTTCTATGATATTTGCAACATACATTATACTTATATAGTATATATAAAGATATATTTATCTACATACAAATATATATCGGGGATAGATAGATAGATATACAGGGTTGAATGGGTTCTAGTAGCTACTGCTGTTGCAACTGAATATACATATCACATGTTGCATACCCAGGGCTCAAGGGTACGATGGTGGGGTTCAGGGAAGTGAGAGGATGGAAGATCATGCTTCATGTACTGTTTATTTTTCTTGATTCTCATTTATGCTACAAGGGGGATTAATATTGGTCTCAGACCTGTTCATTATATGCATTCAGATCCTTTTCCCGTCTCTTGAAGAAATATTACGTAATTTAAAACTTTGACTGGGACACTTTCTTCCTCACAACCCATCTCTGCACCCTGCTCCCGCTTTGCTGCAGCAGGAAGAGCTGCAGATGCAGCCACTGAGCACAGGGAAACCTGGAAATCCACAAGAGTCTCAGGGAATAAATAGGTGCAGAGTCAGGGACAATTATTCTGACAGTGACAGACATGTCTCTGGCCTGGCTTATTGGTCCATTTTAGTATTTTTTTCCTTAAATCGGTGTTCTTGTGAAATGATTTCTTAAACCACATCCAATTAGCTAGAAATAGGGGGGAAAAAAGAAAAAAGTCCATTGGATAAATTGATAAGTCACACTTTTGTAAAAATCCAAATTGCCTTTTGATTGGTTTTTCTGGTAATTGCTTCTGGATAATCAGCACGTTTCAGCACTTTTTTTCTCTCTCTCTTGTCAAACACAACACAAAACTGCAGAATGAAAGCAACCATTACAAGCAGTTTCAGATGTTTTTTCAAAGCCAGTTATAATTAAAGGGTTTGCAGTTGCTATTATTTTGCTCGGTTATTACCAACATGATCAATTCTGTGGTCTTCACAAAGGCCCCCACCCTTACATCAGAATAAATAATCACACGTGGTGCTGACAAGTGACATGCCCTCAGGTGGGGGAAAGTTCATGAATCAAATGACAGTAAGTTTGCAGTATACCCAGCATACAATGCACACGGTCCCTGTCCCATCCAACATTTCCTTGAACACATCCGTCCTTGGAGCATTGTCTTTTCTTTTTTTTTTTAAGCCAATCTATAATCAGCCAACATCAAAATGTGCCTTAATTACAGAAGATAATTATAGAAATCATTTTTCTGGTTCCACACAACCTTCACATTTTCTAACCTACAAGCTTTGTCATTTTTGAAAAAAAAAATTTTTTTTTTTTTTTAAAAATCCCTTGATGGTACTTTAGTCAGTGAATCCAGATGCTGGATATAATCTCTCCCCATAGAAAGATGAGTCACGTTTAGCATGCTATGAGGGTATGCATTGCTCTTGTCCTAGAGAAGATCTATAAATGGTAAATACTGGTTTTGTTTTTCCAAAGAAAAGAGAAATGGCTGAGAGCCCTGACAGAATGTCAGCCATGAAGGGATGGTGTCCCCAGCTCCTAAGTTAAGTTCTTCACTTTATGATGGTGATGAACCTGAAGGGATAGGAGGTGAGAAAAGAGTTTGCGATTACCCCGGTAAAGTGCTAATCTGTACCTCAGAACCTGCTCCATCCACCCCCTAACATTTACTCTAAAACGCTTTCAGCTTTTAAGTCCTCCCTCCAAAATTAGTAGGGGGTTAAAGTAGAACCCATTGGGAGGTTACATTTATTTAATATTCAGCCCTTTCTTGGATGAAATATTGCAGTCTATCCTCATAGGTATTTGTCAAGCCATTAGAGTAATGGTTTATAGCTATTAAATGAAATTGCAGTTCTGTTTGTAAGTTCCATTTACACAGGATAAGCAAAGTGCCTTCATTTAGATTTAAAATACCTGAAATCTTAGAGCAGCACATGAAGATTAGGTAGACTGTTAACTAATTCATGACCATGGTGTGAACGGATGACACACACACCTGCACCAGTTGTCTATATTCTCCTGCAAAACCAGCCAGAACCAAGGTCACACTGTGATGTCTGTTTCTTAAGGGTTAAATAACCTGGCACAATTGGTCTTTTATGTATGCCTGGGGGAGAGGGTAACAGCTTACACTCACACCCTTTTTTAAAGACTCAAACGAAAAGGTGCTTTAGTCACTGTCTACAGCACGGGAATATTTGATACAGTTCCTTCTGAGAATAAACGGAGCATCACACCCACAGCGAAAACAAAGCTTTCATTATGGAACTTTGCATGTGCCTTTCCTCACCACACTTCGCTTCAGAGGCAATTTGTAAAGATGCTGCTGAGTACAAAGAAGCAGAGATAAGTAAAGTCTTCAGAACATCACCCTTCCTGCTAGGTGATGAGTTTGACTGCTTTGACTTTGACTATTTCCAGGTTACATCCTGTTTTACATGTGTTTTATGCTCATTGTAACTAGTAAGATTTTAAGGCATGCTATCAAACCTTAAAAAAAAATCAAGTACTGGCAAAAATGTATTCAAATACTTTTATACAAAAATGCTTTTAAAATCTGTACATTTATCTTGTTTTTTAAAAAATAAAGTTGTTCAATTTTTTAAAAAAGAAAAAAAAAAGAAAAGAGATGCTCTTGTATTTAAATGAGTAATTACAAAAGCTCCCATTTTCAGTCCTCGGGGAGCCCCAGTTGGTGTGTCTCCCTACAGAGAATGAGCTAATGTATATTAATTGCTGCAGTAGTTTACTGATTGATTTTTGCAAATTCTTACTGGACACCTCCTACTATTGACTCTTGGGGGCATACATGTATACATCTATGTGTACATATATACACACACATGCCATACATACAGACTTTATGCTTAAAGATAGTATGCTTTGTGTGGCATAAGATACCTTGGCTGGGGCTGGAGAGATGGCTCAGTGCTTAAGAGCACTGACTGCTCTCCCAGAGGTCCTGAGTTCAAATCCCAGCAACCACATGGTGGCTCACCACCATCTGTAATGAGATCTAATGCCATCTTCTGGTGTGTCTGAAGACAGCTACAGTGTGCTTATATATAATTAATAAATCTTAAAAAAAAATACCTTGGCTGGACCTTAGCCAGATAGACCTTCATATGGATTAGCCAAAGTGCTCTGTTCAAGTGTGGGTATACCACAGGTGTGTAGCTTAGCAACCAGGGAAGAACTGGAGTCCAGGCATCTCTGTCACTTGGTCACTTCTCTTGGATGGAGCTCAGTCCACAGTAATTGAGGACATCTCTAATCCATCCTGGTGGACATACAAAAGCACTGCTCTGATCTTGTCTTGTGGGATGTAGAATTGACTAAAACCGTCAGCAATTTCGGCCTTTGAATCCACCATCATGTTCACATTAGAACCACATCTCCCCTAGACACTAGTCTGTATATCAGGGTTCTAATCCAAGCCCAATACAATAGAACAGAACCAGCTTCTCTTCCTCTCTGTCCCTTCCTCCCTTCCTCCCCTCTTCCCCTCCTCTGCTCATTTTCTCCTCTTTCTCTCTCCTCCTCTCTCAGGAATTCGAACATCTCTGAGAGCTGATGTCTTCAGGCTTCCCCTTTACTCTTTCTCTGTCCTTCACAAACATTTCTACTTGATCTTGAGCACATCTAATTCTGCCTTGAGGTTTCCTTCTTGGAAGATTAAGCACAACAAATAAAATTTCGGCCTTTTGATTTAGTGGACACCAAACAAAACATTACACTTTTATTTCTCATGTCCCACCCACAACAATGCTATGAAGGGGGTGTTTTCTGTATGCTCTTGATTTCACAAACAAGGCAAGTGAAGGTTAAGAAAGGATGTGCAATGAACCCACCATCCCACCATCCCACCATCCCACCATCCCACCATCCCACCATCCCACCATCCCACCATCCCACCATCCCACCATCCCACCATCCCACCATCCCACCATCCCACCATCCCACCATCCCACCATCCCACCATCCCACCATCCCACCATCCCACCATCCCACCATCCCACCATCCCACCATCCCACCATCCCAGGACAGGGTGAAGCGCAGCTGGGGTTTCACCACAGTTCTTTCCGCTGTTGTGAATTCTTCAGCCATGCTAACCTCTTTCTATTTTCCACCTTGACAGGACAGACAGAAAAGCCACCAGCTGACGGGAACATTTTTCTTACAGAAGAAATTCAAATACTCCGTTTTGCTGCAGAAAGATCACCTAAATGATTCTACTTAATAAGCTCAGCACTGTGCATTTTTATTATTAATATTTTCAGATTAAAAATTCTGTAGTAACTCTGAACTCACAGTCAGATAGACATACAACTAACAGCAGAAACTGAATGTTTCATTTACTGTCAGTTATCATCTAGGACATCGTCAGTCCGGTTTGGAAGACAAGATAATTAAGAGGTAACAGTCTGCACGGGCTATCAGGACACACCACCCCTCCATGGCTCACCTACTGCCAAAAGCTAGAAGGTTGCCCAACCAAAGGCTGGTTTATTCCCCATAATAAGACGCAAAAATGACACAAAGACCTGGACTAACTTCTGACTTGAGACCCTTGTGAGTTCCTGAGAAGACTGAAGCCCCCATAGCTTTAGAGATAAAGAACTATATTCTGGGAGCTTGGGGCTTGTGGCAGGTGTCTAGAAAACATGTTTGTCTGGAAGCAGATGAGGACATAGGAGGTGCAGAAACAATTGCAGTCACCATCTATTGAAATCATATATGCCTAACGCTGAGTTGAGTACTTTGCTTACATTAGCATGCAGTAAAGCTCTTAGAAACTCACCCAACAGTTCCATGAGGTCAGGGTTCATATTGTCATCTCAGTGTCAAAACGAATGAAACCGGGGGTTAGACATTTTAAACAACTTCTTCAAGGTCATCTAACTAGTAGGGCATAAAATAAAACTCAGAACAAGGACTTTCTGTTGCCAGGGCTCAAGGTTATTCACTAGAAACTGTTTCAGCTAGATTTTGATTGTCAAGTATTCACCTCTGCTTAAACAATGTATTTCTCACAATCTGTTCTCAAGGAAACCATGGGATATTTTAATAACATCCAGCAAAATGAGTATACAATCATATAAAATAGTCTTTCCAAACGATTTCTCTTGTGCACAGCAAAGACGCCCAGTACTTAAAGGCACAACAATTACAACAAACATGTATTTTAACACAAAGTTTTGATACAGCTTGCCATGTTTTAATAAGAATGTTCCCTGTGGGCTTATATGTTTGAATTCTTGGTCCCCAGTCGGCAGAACTGTTGAGGAAGAATTCAGAGATGTTAGCTTGTTGGCTAAGGTGCATCATTTGAAGCAAGCTTTGAGAGACCATGTCCCTTGTTCTCTCTGCCCCCTGCTTACTATTGGAGATGTGCCCAATCAGTTATCTCTGTCCCCATCCCTTTGCTCCTCCCTCATGGACCCCAACCCTCTGAAACTATGGGTGTAAAAGTAATTGGAATTGTTTTCTCAGAGGCTTCCTGCAGAATAAGCTTACCCTTTCTTGTTCTTTCTGAACTTGACTTGAACTTTCTTTTTTGGCTGGCTTTTTCAGCTCTGCTGTTCTGGCTCAAACTCCTCTCCAAGATGACTAATTCAAACTGGCTTTTCTCAGCTTTTCACGGAATTGTTCTGCTTAGAAAACCTACCTCTGAATTCCATGAACTAAACTGCACTGAACAGACTGAATAGAACTGCGCACTCAACTGAACTCCACTGCACTGCCTCAACTCAACTGTACTGAACTCACTGAACAGCCGTTCATGTGTAGCCTGTCCCCCCCCTCTGTCTCCCTCTCTCTCCCCCCTCTCTATCTATCTATCTATCTATCTATCTATCTATCTATCTATCTATCTATCTATCTATCTATCTATCACTGCTCTTAAGTGGCCTCTCTTTCCAGTCTGTTCTAAGAGTTGGATGTATCCTATTTCTGACTCATTCTGTGAAATCCTTTCCTGATTTATCCCTTTATCTGACCATCAATTAGATGTCACTTTCAAATGTGGCTGCTTCCTTCTACAAACTAACCTTACAAAGAAAACGTCTGTATTACAGATAGTGGGTTTAATGGTGTGTCCTTCCAGCTGGATCACACAGACCTTGAAGGTCTTTGGATACATCCTTGCTAGAGTAGCAACAAGCTGGATTCAAATTCCTCTACACTGGGCCCAGTTAAATGCTTTCATGTATAAATTGCCTTGGTCAGCTGTTTTATCAGAGCAACAGAAACCCTAACTAATACACAGCTTAATAAGGTTAGCTTTTGTGGTTCTTCTTGGGCTTTTCATGTTTAACATGTTTTGGAATCATTTGGAGGACTTACGAAGGTGCAGGTAGGCTGCTGGCTCCCAGATATCGATTTTCCTTTGCTAAATCAGAGAAGATAAAATTGTAACAAGTTCTTAGCTCAGGCTGAACCTACTGGAGCACAGAAAACTTTAAAAATGCTAAAGATGCAAATCCCTCCCATTCTCTTCCTTCACACTTATGTTTCACTCTTCCAATGATGACAAAGGAGCTCAGATCCTTAAGTAATGAGATAAAGCTTCTGTTAATGGAATAAAAAAATGTCAGTTTAGACAACAGGTTGCAATGAAGTTGGAAACCTGGGTCTGTTTATCAATGCTGTAGATTCCATTTAAGAGCACGTGTCAGAGAAAGCACTGGATATCGTATTATACAGTAAGTGAGACTAAGGGAAAGTGTGGTCTGCCCTTCTATTGATGCTTCTTTGAAAACTTAAAACATTGAGAATGAGAAGAATGCATTTGTGAAGCAATTACAATACAGATTTCTTTGCACTAAGAAAATAACTGCCAGGTCTCCATGTTACCCCGTTCTACTCCAACACTGTCTGTTAGGATGTTCTCTGGGCAATTACTCTTCAGGGTACCTGTCTTCCTTCAATAATTAACTTGCTAAGTCCCATACACTGTTTGCTGCTCCACCTTGGATATATCCCCCTTTGTACCTGTCTTCTCGGCTTCCCACCTTAGGCAGTTGCATGCAGGTGAGGAAGAGCATAGATGCTGTCTCTGTTTGCCTGGGGAGAGTTCCTGACTCTATGGAGGCTGTGCATGAATGTGATATAAGAACCAAGCTGACCTTCGAGTCATGTCACATGTGCTTGTTCTTGAAATGGAAGATGTTGGACAACTTCTCCACACTCAGCTGGAACATTAAGTATGGGCACTGTCTCTCCCGTGGATTCCTGCTCTCAGCTCTGCCTCGGCTTCTGCATTTGAAGAGAACACAGCACAGCAGACTCTCTTACTTAAGTCTCTTCAGGGCTTACAAGATGTTGAAGCACAGATACTTCTAAACAAACGACTTCACATTCCTACTATTTATCCCCTATCTTGTCACCCTCTTCCTCTACTGCCGCAGGCTACTTTAATATCCCATCCTTAGAAATTTCTTTTCTTTTGGCTTGAAATCAGATATACCTGGATCCTAAATCTCAGGAGCCATTAGCTAAAATTTCTAAGTAGTGCCTTTGAATCTTTTCTTTCTTTCTTTTTAAGTAAAAAGGGGGAAAAAGGCATTCAAACACTATCACATGGCCACACAAATCAAACATCTGCTAGGCTTTGAAGAAAGACCTTCCTTTACAATGGTGACAACATTGCTTTTTACCTTATGGTCAATAAAGGTACCTAGAAGTACCTCACCAAATGACTGGGATGGTAGTGTAGAACATTGTTGCAGCTGGAATCTTTTTAGACAGAGGTGCAAAATGACAGTTCTGAGTGTATTCCAGAGGGGGTCAGTACCAGCCTTAAATACCAAATAGGCCAGAAAACAAGTTTCTATCCTTAGGATAGTTAATATACTTAAAACAGATTCTACTTTTACAGTCTAATAAACCTTCAAAATGTGGCTACGAAGCAACCTTAACAATGAATGCTTTCCTTGTGTTACAAAGACATGGTGGGCATGAAGTAGATCATAAAACAAATGGTTTTTAACTGACTAGACATATGTTCACCCTACTGCCCTTACTCCCTTCACCAAAAAAAATTTCAGCAAAGTTAGAAAATAAGTATGAAAATACATTTACATTTAATAAGCAGCCCTAGAAAAACCAGGGATATGTGGGTTAAAGAAAATGGAGATACCAGAAAGCCAAGATGGTGAGAAATTTACACTTTAAATGAGAGAAGCAAACTAAGTGGGAATAGTCTGGAAACAAAAGCTGCATAGAAAGAAAAGAACTGGAGAGTTGATCAGCAACTTATAGATATTCAGATTCCATGTGGCTACTGTTTGAATATGGCTTGACACCAAACTCACGCTGGATCTTAAGAGAGAAAACTTGGTCCCATAGTGGAATTCTGAGGGAAAGTCTTGGGACATGATTAAAATTAAAGTCGTTGAAGTGGCACTCCCATTCTTGAAAACTTCAGAGGATGAAGGAAAGAGATCCCCCCCCCCCCCGTGCCTCTCTCTCTCACACACACAGGCACATAAAGGCACAAGCAATGTAATGCTCTATGCTACCTTAGGACTCTGACATTAAGGTTATCATAAGATGCAGCCCCTAAACCTTGTACCTCCATAATCTGGATTAAAAAGGAGCTCTCCTTAAAACTTGCATCAGGTTGGTAGATGGCTGTGTAGATCAGGGCTGATCTGAATTATATCACTGGAACCCATGTAGGAGGAGAAAACTAACTCCTGCAAGTTGGCCTCTGACTTCCACAGGTGAACTGTGGTGTGCATGTTCACACCCATGCCCACACAACCAACAAATGTAAAATAAATAAATAAATAAAAATCCCCTACCTGTCCTGGGTCAGTGACACTGTATTCTTATCATCATCCATAAAGAGGCTGATATGAAAGGCAATTGTGCCACCAAACCCAAGCACTATAGCTGATCCCAAGAAGTACTTTACCTACTGGCAGGAACCAGACAGAGATGCCCCCTCAGAGACTATGTTAGAGTCATATAGATACAGCTGAGCATGCTTGCAGCTAACCATCAGACTGAACTCAGGGACCCCAATGAGGGTGCTAAAGAAAGGACCTAAAAAGGAAGGAAGAAAGAAAAAAAGAAAGAAAGAAAGAAAGAAAGAAAGAAAGAAAAGTAATTGCATTTTCACCGAAGCAAAGACAGAACTGTCTGTCCTAACCATACCTTTACCTACCTTCAGTACCCATATGCTTTTCTGAAAGGATGCCTGACACCAAAGCCTTTTAAGTGGAAACCAACAATTTAGTTGCAACATTTACATTATAATTTCTGACACTAACAAAATTACAGGTATAAAGTAGCAATGAAAATAACTTATGGGAGGAGTCAGCACAACATCAGGAGCTATATGAAAGGGTCACAGCACCAGGGAGACTGAGAACTGGTGATCTAAAGAATCTCTCAGTTTATCTCTATTCACAACTCTGCCTCATTATGTTCTGATTACTTCCTTCCCAGTGCTTAATTTTTTACTGTAAGCTCTAAAACTTTACCAAGATCTATTTCTTTTTCCAAACCACACTTAACCACACTTGTGTGTGCATGTGCTCTTTAGGATCCTCTTTAGGATCTAGGTTCTTTTTATGGGTTACCTACTAACTGTTGTACTAACAACATCTGCTATAATACCCAAGTTACTAAACACAACTCTTGTGAGGTGAATACATGACTCCCTAGAATCAGGAGTAAGTAAGTAAGAAAGTGTGCAGATAGGTTATGCCCTGTCTACTTGACAGGGTTATAAATCACTAGCAAGTAATGAACATAAGTTGAAAAAAAAAAGTAAGATGCCTCAGGTCAGTCTTCAGTGCAGTTATTTCAATATTTTAGTCCAAGTAGAAGCTTGGTAATACAGTTTCTTGTAGAAATATTTTAAAAATTAATTGGAAGGGAGAAAAGGCTGAAGTTTAAAAGGTTAGTGAGACATAAAGAGCAGAATTGAGTCCCTAAGAAAGATGTGGAAGAAGTACCTAAAGGTGGTTAATAAACTCTGATTATCCCCAGGCTCCACCCACAAATGCCATGGGATACAGGCACCTTTCTGCCAGTTTCACCTGGACTCTCTGGAATGTCTATACCAGCTGCCTAGAGGCTTTCAAATACCACAGCAGCTTATAAAAGAGTCATAAACAGTCACTAACCAGGAGCTCTTTCTGTTCTCAGAGCTCTGGGGTTTCCAGGGACTGCTCTTGATTCCCCATCCTGAATGACATTTATTGGGAACTCCCAATAAACAAAAGTGTTTTTTCTCCAACAGTGCAAAAAATACCACATTGGTTTTCTCGAAAGATAATTATCTACCTATAGCTAGGCTGGAGCCTTTGGTTCATCATTCTCTACCTAATTCCTAGGTGTTAATATTTGAAAAATACCTCTGGCTAATATGGTTATTAAAAATTCATAGGTGTCAATAAATGTCTGTTGAATGAAGGATTCATTAGTGTATGTTAATGATGTTGCATGATCACAAATTTCAGTTGAAAATATTCTGGAGAATTCACACTATTTATTCCCTGGTATAATTTATAAACAAACTGTCTAACCACTAAGTGATTGCCTCCAGTTATAAACAACCAGCTCAATAATACACACACACACACACACACACATACACACATACACACACACATACACAAATATATGATTTTTTAGTACTCAAAAAATCTCACTCTATACCCAAGTGAATTCGCAAGATCAGAAGTATCCTGTTCAGAGACTCTGCAGTGCCTAAAAATAGATATTACGTGACATCTGGAGCAAAATAATTCAACCACCTTCATCATTTCCCTAAGTTAGAAAACACAGTATGCATTATCCTATAAATGCTCCTGCACTAAAACCTTTCATTTTCAAACTCTGAGAGCTAAAATTTCTGGCTATTTGGCTATTCTAATTAGTGAAAACTAACAAAGCCCACCCTGTTGTCAGAGCAGCGATTCTCAAAGAATAAATTTTGGCTAAGATAAGTCAGATACCAGAGTAAGACTTTACAGAATCTTCAGTTTGCTCTATTGTTGAAATTACTGAAAAGCCATACTAAATACCAACTCCATTATATCTGCACAAAAAGATAGACTGTATGTTACTAATTCCTAATCCATCCAAGTTAGACAACCCCATGCCTTGAGTCTGAACAGCCAACATGAACTGGGAGCCATGGGAGAACATATTTTGGGCATGAGATAAATGAAATCAAAGGGGAGTTCTCGAACATTAAAGTTCAATATCTTGTGTTTGGCAGACACAAGTGACAATAAGAGATGTGACAAATCTCTAACAACCTTCACAATAAAGTCAGATAGCACATGTGTTCAGCAGGCTTCCCAGGGTCACTGGATTGCTAAAATCAACCCTGGTTGGGCCCTGATGCTTCTAATCTTATTTTCTTGGTATTCTCTTTCTGATACTCTCTTTCTACTTCCATGATTGGCTTTGATCTTCTTGACTCTGCTCTTACTAGGTGGTAAATAAATCCCTGCTGAGAGGCAAACAAACCTCCAGGCTAGGTAGCCTGCTGGGAGTTGAGCTGACACAGTTATAAGGAGTCTAAACTCTTGAAGAGATGAGGAACCTTTAAAGTAAGAGCAAAACATGGGGGTATTTTCTTCAGTTTCACCATTTGTACTCAAGATGGCTGCAAAGATGTCATTAAGAAAGATAGCCACAGGCAATGGAACAGGGAAGAGAGCTAAACAAAGCAATGATTTTCAAAGGAAAAACTTTACTTTGAAAACAATAGCAAAGCCCCAAATCAAATATTATTTCATGCCACCACCAGTCTCTAGTATGGTAATAATACTTTGCCATCTATCTAGGACAGTTTGAGGTCTACAAAATTCTTTTGAATCTATTAATAGATTTGATGACCACAATCTACCCCTACAACTCTCTTCAAACCACCCTTTCTCTCCTGTTGAACTCACAGTCCCACAGGCAAACCCTACTAACCACCATCTTTTTGTGTGCAGGCAATACAAATTCCTCCCTCTATTGTACTATCCAAATCTTGTTGTGTATTTAAGATCAAATTCACAATACAACTTTCCCTGAAAAGCCCTCCCTGGTGAGCCATCATGAGAAATCCAACCTTCCTCTGCAGACTGTAACAATCCATATCCAGGTTACTTGATAAAACCAAGTCTGAGTCTTCTAAGATTTGTTCTATCTTAGTTGTTTTTAAGTCACCCAGAGTTTTCCCATGCACTCTTACCACCTTTGCTATAAGGTGATGAAAACAGGGATGAGAATATTTAAATACATAAATTTGAATACACTGGGCCTAATGGATTGGGCTGGGATTGATGAGGATAATGGTTTGAATATGAATTGTTCTTCCTAAGATCATGTGGTGACTGGTGACTGATCTACCCTTTGCTGATGTGAGGAAGCCATGTGAGGAAGGTATTAGGCTTTAAGAGACAAAGCCTAGCTAATGAAAGGTCAGGATTGGTAAGCCTTTGAGGGTTATATCTGGTCCCTGAAACCTTTAGTTCCCTCTGTTTCTTGTCAGCTGAGTAGCTTTTGTGCCGTGGTGCTCTATCTCATCGTGGCCCTAAAGGCTATTGAAATACCCTAAACAAGACAGAAATAAGACTGTCCTTCTCAATTGTCTACGGTAGGTAGTTTATCACACCTATAAAAATCCTAACATAACCAACTATAGTTGGTTCCTGGGATCTATCAGTGGGCAGCTAGGAACTCTCCTCACAGTGAAAGGCCCAGTGTTCAGATAACAAGAAATGAAGCTGGCTGTAGCAATCAATGGATATGGGATGGGAGAATTAGAATGTAGAGTCTGTAAAATCCTGGCTCATACCTGTCACTGTTTTAAAGGTAGAGATTCTGTCTTTTTAATAAAATTTATTTCAATGAATTAAATAAACAATAGAAAAGTTAGGAGGAAAGAATCCAGCCGGTAATTAAGAATCACTAGTAGATAGTAAAAAATTCCAACATGAAATTCCTGGAAAACAGAACCAAGTGAACAGAGGAAAGAAACACTGGAAACTAATGCCTGTGAGAACACCACAGGTCTGTTCTGAGACCAAGTTTCCATACAGGTAGTGTCCCATGGGAAAAGAATGCAGTGATCCAAGAGCCAAGTAGATGACAGAGGGAAGTCTCTAGGACTCCTTGTCTTAGTTTATAGAGTAGTATGATCCAGAAAATCAAATCTGTATTTTTATTAACTGAAATTCACACCAGAAGGAACTAAATATAGCAAAGAAGCAATGGTATTCTTTCAGCTAGACTTTCCCACGTGTGTGTGTGTGTGTGTGTGTGTGTGTGTGTGTGTGTGTGTGTGTGTGTAAGCCAAAGGATATGGCTATCTCTATTATTCTCCTCTTTATTCCTTTAAGATAAGATGTCTCAATGAACCTAAAGCTTGTAGTATTTCTGGTTATCACCCTACAAGTCCAACAGTCCTGGGTCCACCTCACCCTGCAAGTACTGGGGTTACAGCCATGCTTGACTTTTACATGGTTGGTAAAAATCCAAACTCAGGTTTCTTCCTTCCTGTCTTCAAGAACAAGGTATTTTATTGTGGGCAGTGGCCAAGTCTTACATGGTCTAGCTTCAGTACTCACACACCATCACTTGTATTTTTCTAAGATATTATCTATCACAAAAGCCAATGCTGATACACCGTGAGGGAAACCACACAAAGACATCAACACCAGACGGAGAAAATTGATGATACTTGTCTTAGATGGGGGCTAATAAAATGATATATAGGCTAATCAAGTATATCATGTTTTGGTGTGTTATGATTTTCTGAAATATTGCATAAGAGGTGATACCAGTTATGTCCTTGAATAACCAATACAGAAAAGTTTAGGCACATAAATGTGTGTGTGGCTTCTACATGTGTATATGGGCATGTTCACATATGTGTGGGTGTAGCTGTATAGAGTGCTTATACACATGCTTACTAGTGTGTATATGAGGGACAGACTATGACATCAAGTCTCCCATTCCATCTGAGATAGAGTCTGTCACTTGAGCCCAGAGCTTGCTGATCAGGTCAGTCTCTCAGGTCAGCTGGTCTTGGGAATTGTTCTTTCCATCTACTGAGCCCTGGGGTGATGGGAGACCTCTACTCTTGCCTAGCTATGGCACAGGGACTGAAGGTCACCCTTGCATGAACATTGCCTTACCCACGGGACCATCTGCCCAAGCCCGAGTCATAATTATTTTTAAAGGCATTTAGGGAGAAGAAATGGAGTTGTACAGACATCGTTTTATCTTTAAATGTCATGGGAAGTTGCCAGTTTTTTTTTTCATGTCAGCATCAAGAACTCCATAAACAGTTATGAATCAACAATTCATTGCAAAGTCCCCCAAATCAGAGCAATATAACATTCTACAACATGTGTGTGTGGGGGGGTGTCCATATTGGAATTCAAAAACAAATTTCTATATTTCGTACCCATTAATTACTCCAAACATGTTGAAATTTAAGCAAAATATTGCATTGACACCACACATGGGCTGGGATGGGTTGAAAAAATCTAATCCTTAGTGGAACCAAAGCAAACCAGAACCTTAAGGGTTAAAAATATTTTTGCATTCAATTGCTAGTTCACTTCTTGCCCTCTGATAACCAGGAACAAAATTGCTTTTCTGTTGCATAAAGTATCTTTCAAATTCAATTGCTTATCTCCTCATTCATTCAAGTAAGAGAGACCTCAGATTTACAGGAACCAGAGCCCATAATACAAATATAGTATATTAACCATACAGCAGACATCTTCTGAAAAAATAACCAAAACACACTCTATTGATTTTAACCTTCTGTATCAAGGTATTCTCCAGTGGTCTCAACTGGATGCTAGCTATGAGAAATTCCAATTATTTGAATTTCTATATATAGGATAAGCATTTAGTTATCAACACACACCATAAAACATATTTTCACCTGTTATTAAAGCACTATTACTGTGTGGAATTGAATGTGTTTCTACTGTGGACTCAGCTGCCGCAAAGCCAGCGAGGCAGCCTTTTCTATAGGAGATTCCCTTCGCAGCGCTGTCTTCTGTGCACTGTCCTGTAACAACCTTTGAATTTGCTTTTGGGTAAATAAAATAAAACTCGATGGAAATGGTTTTGACATCTCTTCCTTCACTCTCCCGCAACTCTTTCTCTATGTAATTATTCATTGCTCTGGTTCTCATTAGCTGATCAAATGCTATAGATTGTTTCTCTACAGTAACCACCGAGCTGGTGCCTGCCTGTGAGTGCGCACAAACACACCAGGCCAGGGTAATCGCTCCCAGGTTCCTGCGCGCATTTAATTTTAGTAAAATATCAAACAGAGAGACTGAGATGTACCCGACTTCTTATCGTACTGATTTCAATTTTGATTAAAGCAAGTTTACAGACTAGAAAACGGAGCCAAATGAAATATGTTCCCACGATGGCCTGGGTGTTAGTGATACCAGCCTTTGCCAGTCATCTCCTAAGGAGCGCCGCCGTTCTTCATGGTTCGCAGACTAGCAGAATTGGAGCAGGATAGAGAAGAGAGACAGCTGAGACAGCCAGAAGGAGAAAGAGGGATTGGGTTTTATCGGGAAGGAAAAATAATCTAATTCAGTATCCACTTCCTTCGACAACTAAGTAGATGATTTCCAAGACTCAGTGCGTTTCTCTTACGCTTCTAAACAACTTGAAGTGGGGAGGGTGGGGGAGCAGGACCTTAGTGGGAAGGGTCAGAGGGAGGAAAGGGAAGGGGAAAAGCTGTGATTATATTTTCATTTCGAAAAATATAAGTATGTTCAAAAGCGAAAGGGCAAAGCAAGTTCAGATGTGGACCATGTGACTTTCGATTTAATATAAAATGTAATGTTCACATAATTTATTTCAGGTGATAACAGTAGAAACATAAAAAAAATGTAAGAACGTCAAAAGTCACGAATAATCCCAAAAACTGCCACCATCAACAATATGTACATATTTGTGAAGTTTCCCATGACTGACATAAAGACATATACACCATCTACATTATTAGAAGGTGTTTATTGGTTATTAGCATTCTCTCATGATATGTCCCCTAATTTGTAGCTGTGATATAATTCATACAGGAGTGGGCTGCAATTTTTTTTTCTGAGCGTTTTTTAGCCTAAACATAACTGCGGTGAACAGCTTCCTATGCTCCTTTCGGTTTGAACTTCTAATTGTAATGCCTGAATGAATTCATGTACTCATTCTTTTATGATTTATTTTTTATTGTGTTTCTGTGTCCTTGTGGGGGTTCATGTAGCTGTGAGTGAAGTCCCTAGGGGATCAAAAGAAACAATCAGATGCTCTGGAGCTGGATGTACAGGTGAGCCACCCAACTGTGAGTAGTAGGAACTGAACTCAAGTCCTAAACAAGCAGTCCATTCCTTTACTGAAGAGCTGGGAGTTTCTAAAATTAATTTATTCCTGTTGCTATACTTTTTGGTATATTATTTCTGAAAAAAATAATTACAATAAGAAGAACCTGGAAGCACATAAATTTGAAATAGACTGTATTTCCTTCTTCGTTAAAGTCCTTGGTATCTTTACTCTATTTTATAAACTTTTATTGAGTTGATGTATAAAACTCCCAGACATTGAAATGCTCTAGTTTTTGCTATAACAGCTCAATGAGCTAACAGATGGCCAAAGACACATAGACACACCCTTATCAACACATAGAAATCCCACTCCAGGAAGAGACAGGCACTGTGTCCTCTTACTGTGTCCCATCTGGTTCTTCTTCTAGACTTCTATCCAGAATGTAGTTTCACTTGTCTGCCTTTTGTCCCCTGCCATGGTGGTTGTGGGACTCATCCATCTGTAAAATACTAAATTCATTTTCATTATAGAGGGGCTCTAGATAAGTAAATTAAAATAGGCCTGTCCACTCTCCTGCTGATGAAAAGTTGGTTTGCTTTCAGCGTTTGGCTATTGTGGATGGCATTGCTAGGAAGCTGCTGTCGAGTCACTTCAGATTTACCCACTCATTTTCCTTGAGCAAAACTCAACTGTATCATTTCTAAGTCATAGAAGTTACATTGCTCTGTGTAAGAAACCAATAAACCATATTCTAGGTGGTCTGCCCCCGTTCTCCTCCCTCTCTCCAATGATAGCTTTTTAACTATTCTATGTATTCAGCAGCTTTTCGAACTCACATTCCTCTTTATTTTAGCCCTTCTACTGGTATGAGTCGGCATCTAACTATGGCTTTACCTTTTCTTACTTCTCTGAAGACAAAAGTGTCAAGTAGGATTGTTTTGTGCTTATTAAAGTGTCTTAGATTTCTGAAATTTGACCAAGAACCTTTTACTCTTGGGTAAAAGTCCTCTTATATAGATTCAGTCATGTGTTTGATGTACATTTATATCACATCACAGTCCATGTTCTTATGTGGAATTGTTAGCAGGTATGTCTAATACCAAGACCATGCAACAGACCTTTTTTAGAAATTATTTTTGTTAATCCTATTTAAGACATCTTTTGTACTGAGGTGGTTTGAGTAGCCTTCCCCGATTTTTATTGGAGCTTAAATTACCCAATTTAAAGGTGTTGACAATTGTAATTCTTAAAAGGTAAGTTACAGTATGATTAAACTTACCTAGGAGATCCCATGCTTTTTGTTTTTGTTTCGTTGTTGTTGTTGTTACTGTTGCTGTTGCCATTGCTGCTGTTGTTGTTGTGTGAGCTGGGTTTTGCACTCTCATTTCCTGCCATATGAGAATGTGACAAACGCCTCTCACCAAACACCAACTGCAAGTCCCATCATCTTGACCTGCTCAGCCTCCAGAACTCCGAGGAACACCTTTCTGTCCTTTGTAAGTCACCCGGGCCTGAGCATCTGCTATGGAAGCGTGAAGTCACTCAAACACCCACCCAACACCATGTTATGTTACAGAAGCTTTGTCATGTTACAGTTTGTATTGAACTATAGGATTCACATGGGGCTCACTGTTGAGTCGAGCATCAGATACACAGACAAGTGATTGTTATCCATCTGGGTTACCCTGAGCTCTTCAGCCATATGTATCTTTCCCCCACGGAATTGTTTAACATCTCCACTGAAAATCAGTTGGGTATTAGCAAAAGACTATTTTTGAGTCTCTATTCCATTCCACCGATTAACCAGGAGCAGTGGGAGGCAACAGTTACCTTCTTCCAGCGTCTACAATAATGATTACTCTTCCGTCCCCAGAATCTCTGCACCAACAGTCGCATTCCGACATACTGACATCCCACCCAGCTCCCATGTATCCTAGCATTCCACTATAGTAAAAGCCAGAAGCATAGGGCTCACTGACGTTATTACCTGCAATGCCATGCCTGAGCCAGCTGCAGGAGTCAGTTCCAAAGTTCCACTTTTAGGGTTTCTCTCTCGGGACACTCCTACTGACACCTGGACATGATGAGCCACAGATTTATCTGTCAGGGGTCTGCTGGAAAATAATCTTTGGAATAATGGCTCTGGGAGAGGAAGACACAAAGGAATGGAAAGATGTATCTGATGAGGTTTTAAGAGAAGTCTCAGCTGATTCCCACTCCATGGGTGACTCTGAAACGAGGAAGACACTTGAGGTTCATATGGACCGAGGCAAGAGAAATGCACCTTCAAAGCTCTGTATCTGCAGTTATTAGATCCCAACAAGGGCACCAAGACTTAAGGTGAAGCAGCTCACTTCTGCTAAAGCAACAACTCTTGCAAACTAAAGAACTGACTTCCAGTTCTATAGAACTGAAGACAATGTATCTATAAGTTATCATCAGTATGCCATGGCCTCTTCCAAATAAGAGCAGATAATACAGGGAATGGTGGGTTATACCTCTCTCTGAGATTGGCACAGCCAAAGGCAAGCCCAGCAAAAGGAGTAGTTTATTTGGGGTGGTTCCTCGGGGTGGACTTTTAGGAAGTAGGGGTGAGGGTAGAGGAAAGACACACAACAAAGCAGGTAAATGAGAAGAGAAGCTAATGATCACCACTGTGGAATAATATAAATATGTCTGGGTTCTCTATTGCTAGATACTAACGGGGATTGTAGAAATGTTGGGAATAGGGTTGTTAGGAAAACCTTTTTTTCTAATATAAGCACGCATCTAAGAAGATCAACAGAAGACCACATATATATCACAGGTTACATAACATTGTAATGGAACTGAAATATTTCTATTCTCAGATAATGCCATAGCCCTTTTCACAATGTAACACAACATATCACTCGAATATGTTTATGATGACACGATGTCAATGAGCCCACTGCACTGTCAGCCGAGCAGCCTAAGTACACACTAAACTTAATGGTAATAGCTATGTTGCTGGTCTATATACTTACGATTCTTATTATTTCAGAGTGTACCTCTACTTATAGATACTTAGCATAAAATAGTATTCTATGGCATACCACCAACAGTCTCAGATATACCATGTGTACCGTGTTCTATGACAACATCAAGTTACTGTGGTGGTTTCAAGAAAAATGACACCTATATATTTGAATGCTTGGTCATTAGAGAGTAGTTACTTGGCAGGAGTTAGGAGGAGTGACTTGGCATAGCCGTGTTGAAGAAAGTGTGTCACTGGCGGTGAGGCTTTGAGGTTTCAAATACTTAAGCCAGTCCCATTTTATGTCTTTCTTCCTGATGCCAATGTCCCTGTATTTAGAAACATAGGCTCCTCCAGTACCATATCTGCCTGTGTACAGCCATGCTTCCTGCCATGTTGATAATAGACTAAACCTCTGAAACTGTAAGCCAACTCCAATTAAATGCTTTCTCTTTGTAAGAGTTGCCATGGTCATGGAGTCCCTTAACAATAGGTCTTTTGACTAAGACAGTCTCTGTTGCAGTCACTGGCCTCCCATCCAGATTTGTGCAAAGACCATTCTATGGTTCTCATGTGATAAAAATCAACTAGAATCAGATTTCTCAAAATCAATTCAAACAAATGAGATGTGACTGGCTTGATCATGAGCCTCAGCTTCCAGTGAAAATCTTGCAACCTCCTTGGAATTCCTGACGGACCTTTAAGTCTAAAGAAGCAACCCTTGATGGGCACCTGAATGGGCCTGTTCACCAAAGGACAGGTCATTATTAGAAACTCAGAACGTCCAGTTTTAGGTCCCATTCTCTAGAGATGGGGATAAGAAATGGAAATGGAGCTATCAACTCCACTTGCCTCCATGAATGTCCCCAAACTACAGGTTTCAGGAACTTCTTGTCTAGTAAACAAGAATGCATGTGTTAATGTATGACATCACCTAGAAGATGCTAACCCAAAACAGCCTTTGTAATAAAGAAATAGTGGTAAGCAAACTGCCTTGGGATCTTTGAACTGCTCTAGTAAATTATCAAGCCCAAGGAGAAAGTTGTGCGAATCTCAGTTCTAAGTCAATTTAAATGCAAGCTGTGCATGACCTGGGGCCTTGCAACTTGTAATTGGCATCTAAAAGTGGGTGAAGTCTCAAGGAATTGAGCCTTCAGCCTGTGACATCTGATGTTTTCTCAATGTAGAGAAAATCAGAACTGAGTTAAATTTTAGGAAACCTGGATCGTGTTATGGATTTTCATGATGTGTGGGAAAACCACATATCTGCTATTAGAAATTAAGTACTACGAAAGGTCTGAGGATCCCAGTCCCCAACTCTAGCAGGTACCTCCTACTAAGTCACAGGCTATGTCTGCCAAAAACCAGGTAGTTTGCCCACAGACACCCCTCCCTCTCTCTCCTTTCTTACCTCAAAGGTCCAGAAAAATATCTTTAACTAAATCATAGAAGAGAAGATTTTTAACCTAAAGAAGGAGATGCTGAGCTGGTGAGAAGCTCAGCAGTTTAGAGCACTTCCAGGGGTCCTGAGTTCAGTTCCCAGCAACTGAATGGTGGCTCACAGCCATCTATAAGGAGATAGGATGCCCTCTTCTGGCATTGGGGTGCACATGTAGCAGAACACTCAATTAATTAATTAATTAATAAGACTAAATAAAACAGAAGAATTCAAAGAACAAGAAGGAGCAGCAGCAGCAGCTTATACAGGTACAAGAAGTATACAGACACTAAATAGATTGGAACAGAAAAGAAAGTCCCCTTACCGCATAATAATCAAAACACTAAACATACAGAACAAAGAAAGAATATTAAATCCTGTAAGGGAAAAATACCAAGTAACATAAAGACAGACTTATTAGAATTTTACTTGATTTCTCAATAGAGATTCTAAAAGCCAAAGGGGCTTAGGCATACGTACTGCAGACTTTGAGACCACAGATGCCAACCCAGACTACTATACCCAGCAAAATTCTCAATTAATAGATGGGCGGAAAAGATACTCCATGATAAAGTCAAATTTAAACAATATTTATCTACAAATATAGCCTTACAAAAGGTGTTAGAAGGAAAACTCCAACAGAAGGAGGTTAACTATACCCATGAAAACACAGAAAATATTTCACACCAGCAAAACCAAAAGGAATATGCACATACAAACACACAGACACACAGACATGCACACACAGGCACAGACATACCATAACAAAAACAACAGGAATCAGCAAATTATTGATATATCTCAATATCAATAGTGTCAACTCAATAAAAAGAGAGTCTGATAAGAATGAATGTGAAAACAGGATCCACCATTCTGCTGTCTGCAGTCTCCCTCCCTCCCTCCCTCTCTCTCTCTCTCTCTCTCTCTCTCTCTCTCTCTCTCTCTCTCTCTCTCTCTCTCTCTCTCTCTTCTCTCTCTCTCTCTCTCTCTCTCTCTCTCTCTCTCTCTGTGTGTGTGTGTGTGTGTGTGTGGTTCCCCGAAACACAATCCCTCAGTCCCATCCCTAGCACTGTGACAGATCAACAGCTACAACTTCCTTCTGAAAACATCTTCTATAGATCCAGTCTTCAACACCAGTAGGCATTCCTTGTGACCACACCAACTGAGAAGACCAGTAAAACAGGCAATCATTACACTCTCTAAACTCCAGAGAAGAAATAGAAACCAAAGAACAATACACCCACCCAACAAAGACAAACCCAGAAATCAACACCTAGACCTATAATCACCTCAAACACAGATGCCTAGTCACCAGTTGACAGTGGGTCCCATTACTGAGGACAACATCCATACAACTGATTGAACACTGAGAAACTGGGCTGGTGAGTATATAGAGCCTTCACCCCCATATTTCTGTCTCCTTGGTGTGGGAAGGTATTATGTAGGTTATGAAAAAAGAAAAGTGAACACCAACCAAACCACAAACATTTCTTACCTATGCTCTGTCTTGCCCGAAAAGTGTACAAGGGCGATGGAGGTACAGAAGTTGTTGGACTAGCCAAGCAATGTCAGGTTTGACTTAAGGCTTGTCCATGAGAGGAACTCATACCCAACACTTCTTGGATAACCACGAATCTGAGTTCTAGGTAGCCTAGAGACCTAGAGTAAAACAAACATAGCTGGTCAAAAAAAAAAAAAGTCATTAGGTGCATTAAGTGATTCTTAATGATGTTCTGCTATCCTCATTGATCAGTGCCTTATTCAGTCACCATCAGTGAAGTTTCCTAAAGCAGCAGATGGGAACAGATGCGGAGATCCATAGCCAGGCACTACTCAGGGAGAGAGTCTAAATCAGAGGTTTTGATCAAATCATTCCTGTCAGAGCTCAGGGAATGCCACAGAAGAGGGGGCACAAATATTGTAAGAGTCAGATGGGATAGAGGACACAAGGGGAGCACAGCCCTCAACTAAGCAAGGCACATAAGACATCACAGAGACAGAAACAGCAAGCACAGGGCCCATATGGGTCTACACCAGGCCGTCTTCATATATATTATAGATATTAACTTAGTATTTTTACAGGACCCTGACTATAAGAACAACTGGGTCTCTAGCTGTTTTGCCTGCTCCTGAGATTCTTTTTTCTCCTATTAGGTTGTCATTTCCAACTTTATTATAAAAGCTTTGGCTTTGTCTTATAGTTTGGTTGTTCTCTTAGAAACCCATTTTTTTCTGAGAGGTACAGAGGTAGTAGATCAAGATCGGGAAGGACTCGAGGAGGAACTGGGAGAAGGAGAGGGAAGAAAACTATATAATAAAGATGTGTTATATGAGAAAAATTCTACTTACAAATAAAAGAAAAAAATCTAAAGATAAAAAAAGATGTTGTGAGTAGAGAACATAAACAGTCTTTTTTTTTTTTCTTGAACATTATGTTTCCTTATAGTGTTATATTTCCTTACAAGTTACCATGGTAGAAAACCTGGGCCCAGTTCTACCAGAACCCTGTGGAATCTTGTTTCAGTGGTGGAATGGAAGGTTTAAGTACAAATCGTTCCCTTTTCTTCTCTCAAGATCTTGGAGTATCCACAAAATTCCCTTACTCCAATGCTGACTAAGCTTCACTCACATAAGCTGAGCCACTGAGATACTCAAGTGCCAATGATGGGCCTAAGGGAATCATTTGGACACCAAAAGCATCCTCTCAGGTCATCAATACCACATCTTTAATCTACTCTAGAGATGACAAGCATAGGCACAAAGAGTGTAGACATGACCACTTAGGGGTACATCTTATTCATGGTCAGTACAAGTATTTGATGATCTGGGATACAAGTACTTAGTGGTAATGAGTTGACCTTTTGCACAATGATTACTTCTATGCCTCCTTCTTAGGTAAGTTTTGATAACTCCTACTTATGTCTACTTAGTAAGTTAGTAGACATAAGTATACCAGTCTACTTTATTTATGTGATTCTATTGGAAATATATAGTTTGCCAGGTATACAAAATAAATAAATAAAATAATAACTGACACCGTCTTGTACTATAATCATTTTCTAAATATATTACATGTAGCAATTTAATGCATTTTTCATAACATTGTGGATATAACTATAGTGCAAATATCATCCAATGAACAGAATAGGAATTTGAAGCACAGAGAACATCTAAACCATTACCGTCACAATGCAGCATAACAAAGAACCTCCACAATAAAAGCAAAATGCAATAACACCACCTACTTCTCACACCCATACCTTTGTAGCTTTGCGGTGACCTGATCTAGGATCACCTTCTGAGGTGCACCCCAAGCTGCAGATTGAATTTAGATTTGCTCACAAGTTCTCACACCAGCAGCTATCTGGAGCATGCTCTTCTCATGGCTAGTGAGAAATAAACACGCAAGGCCAAATCGAGCCAAGTATATTTAACATTGGTGTTCTGTTTGGTAACGCTGAACAGAGAAAATTACATAGCCAAACTCAGTACCACTGTGATGGGAAAATAGAGCTCCCAGAGCAGGGATTAAGGAAGGCGAAATTTTACAGGATACAAATGCAGTGCTTGCTTTGCACTGTTACAGTATCCAGACTCTCTAGCAAGGGATGAAAGGAGCTGGTGAGGATTTGACACAAACTTAAAACTAACCTCCTAGAAATACATTTCTGAAATCAATCTACACTAATTATAACTTGTGGCCAAGTAGAAGAATAGAAAAAAATCATTCTACTTTTAGCATCCGAGGTCACAATTCAAATCATAAACTCCAAATAGCCAGGTTCTAACCTGAAAGACAGAAAGCACCAGGAGGTGTGGTTTTACATCTGGCCTTACTCTGTCTTTGCTTTTCTTCCAGCCTCAGCTTCTGCCACTGAAAAATGAGAGGGAACTCTTAGTGAGTTTGAACTCCTTCCTTTTAATAAGCTCTTCCTGATAATTTGAGACAATTCACAGCTGAGGCCTCATCCCAGTAGCAGTGGGAGCTGGCGATGAAGAAATTGAGGGAATATTAACCACTGCAAATAAGAACAAATCAATCTGGGACCTACATTTCACAAGCTAAAGCGACCACAACCTTGTTGACAATGACTAATTTCCTTTAATCCCTCCATGACTTATAAAAACGGAAGCTGAATTTTCTGCAAACACTCCGATGCCTTCTTAATCCTGAAGATGTCACTTAACAAAAAGTTAGCTGAGTCAAGAATTTCAAACACACCCTTTTAGTGATATCTGCAGTTTGCACAAAGTATTATTTGGCTTTTGTGAGCTAGTCAACCAAAGGGCAATGAAATATCATTCGAGGAACAACTCAAATATCAAAGAAGGGAGAGGAATGCCTCATTGACTTTTCCTCTTCTCTAGTTGATAAAGAAAAGTGCTAGTGGGACTATTCCACAGCAGAGGTCTTTTAAAGGGAGAGGTGCTTGTCTAATTGTTAAACAACGTCTACTATTCCATAGGCTATATGTTTAGACATGAGCTCCTTGAGGCTAGGAATATATATTCTTCCCATGTGTATCTGTTTAAACTTTGTTGGTACCTTGCATATAAGAAACTACAAATAATTTTCGTTAAGTGAATGAATAAACAATTTGCAAGTGATTATCAATGAATCTTGCTCTTGTAGTTAGGAGAATCATATTGTTTAAACATATAGAGCATAATGTGTGGCCTAAAGATCTCAAGCAAAACTGTGAAGTTCATAGTGCATCAGGGATGAGACATCAGGAGATATGGGCAATTCAAAGAATGGGTGGATACTCATTTAGGGATCACAAAATTCAATGCATAAAGGATTTACTTTATGCAGTGCTCGCAGAGCCAAAGTGGATTTAAACCTGAGAGACTCATATAGTGCAATAAAATCCAAGTTAAACTACTGACCAGAGACTCCTGGACCAGTGCATCCAATTTTAAGTTTTATAGGTGAAAGATAACATGGATGATTCTTGCTATATCAAATATTTACTGTGTAAAATTTAATTAAGAAAAAATATTTAAAATGGACCAATGAATGTAATTAATGATCCTTTTGGTCCCCAAAACTGAACCTGAACTTGAGATTTTATTGTCTAACTATAGAGTAAATCTTAAGGGGTAAACTATGCCAGTTTGGTATTTTGATCATAAGCTACCATTTATGTGATGTCTATATGCTAAGTTCTGTCTCTGTCCTCTTAATTATACATTACAAAGGAAGGAAGGGGAAGGGAGGGAGAGAGGGAAGGAAGGAGAAGAGAAGAAGAAAGATAATAGAGATTGATGATGATGATGATGATAGATAGATAGATAGATAGATAGATAGAGAAATAGATAGATGATAGATAGATAGATGATGATGATGATAGATAGATAGATAGATAGATAGATAGATAGATAGAAAGATAGATAGATAGATAGATAGATAAATAGACAGATATACACATATGTGTATAAAACCATGCAAAATATTCTTCACAACTTCCCTGTAAGTATGCTTATCTTCAAACTTGAGTGTACCCACATTCAGATTAGTACATGCCCAGGGAGTGGTATCTACACGTTCAGTGAGATTAGTATCTGCAATGTCTTGGATTTCTGTACTAAGCCAGAATACTGCAGCACCCGTCGGAATTTGTTTGTACATGGAGAAGACTAGCTCACTTCCACCTATCTCCCACTTTATCCCATTTTATAGTCTCCCACTTACTGAGGTTGGTTTGACTAGTCTTTCCACCTTTATCCAAGTCCTAATTTCACCCTCCTTCTTTATCCACTCTCTGAACACAAGCCCCTTGACACATTAGTAGCATCTTGTTAGATACTCATTGTCTGACTATAGTGACCACCTATTTATTTCAGATCTGCCTTCAACATTGGTGCCCGATGTGTGTTCAGCCAATTGTACAAATATAGCTCACCCTGTCTGACAGCAAGTTGTACCTGCCATTTCATCCCCTAGCTCTGGATGTGTGTATAGAGCTATGGCCATGGCATTTTTCTGGTGGAGCTGCTGGCTGAATTGTGCTTTTAAAGTATCTACTGTTCTATTTCAGTTCCAGGCAACAGCATGCTTCATGAAAAAGGCTTGCTGAAGGAGTTTGCAACCTCCTAGGAAGAACAACAATATCAACCAACCATACTCTGCAGAGCTCACAGTGACTAAACCACCAACCAAAGAGTACACATGGAGGAACCCATGGCTCCAGTCACATATGTAGCAGAGGATGGCATTGTCTGACATCAATAGGAGGAGAAACTTTTGGTCCTGTGAAGGCTCCTTTCCCCAATGTTGGGAATGCCAGAGTGGTGAGGTGGAAATGGGTGGGAGGGAGGTGAAGCATTCTCATAGAAGCAGGGTGAAGGAGGATGGAAGAGGGGTGAACCAGTAAAGGGGATAACATTTGAAATGTAAATACATAAAATACCCAATAAAGAAACTAAAAACCAAAAGAAAAAGGCTTGCAACCCAAATACCAATAAGATCTTGTTCTCCAAATTTAATTTGACTTTCAGCTATTTGGCAAGTCCTTTATTGCCTCTTATAGAAGCTCCAGGTGCTCTGTACCAGTCAGAGGGGATAGAGGACACCAAGAGAACATGGCCCCCAGAATCAATTAAGCAGGGCTCACATGGGTTCACATGAGTCTGCACTAGATCTTCTGCATGTATACATACACACACACACACACACACACACACACACTATATATATATATATATATATATATATATATATATATATATATATATATATATATATAAAATGGTTAGTTAGGTGGTTTTGTGGGACTCCTAACAGTGGGAGCTGGGGTATCTCTGCTTCTTTCGCCTGTTTCTGTAGCTCATTTCCTCTTATTAGGTTGCCTTGTCCAGCCTCAATACAAAGGCTTTAGCTTGGCTTACTGGATCTCGTTTTGTCCTGTCTTCCTGTCTTCTCTTGAAGAACTGCTTTTTCCATAGAGAAAATAAAGGGGAGTGCATCTGGAAGAGAGGGGAGAGAAATAGCTTGGAGAAATAGAAGGAGGAAAAACTGTGGTTGAGATGTAAAAAAAAAAAATAAAGAATAAATATGAATAATTTTAAAAGTTAGATAAAAACAAAATAAGAGAAAAGAAAAAGAAACTCTGCCTGCTAGGCCCTGACCTTCTCCTCAGATATGAGCAACCACTTTCTTCTCCTTTCTCCCATATCATTCTCAGTTCCCTTCTCCCTACATAACTGCCAGTGAATATAAGCAGATGTGCCTGTATTTAAAGTCCAGAGGAAACAACAACATCACCTCTTCTCATTTCAGAGTTTACAAGATTTTAAAAAGCTATTCTCTTCAAGAGAAAGAAGTTTAGAGACCAAATGGATTCTTACCCTTATGATTTTATATTTGGATACATATTATTGGGTGGCCTAACTATTCAGAGGGTAAGTTTCCACATCTCTAAAATTAATCTTCTAAGCCTGATTAGAAAGAGCATGTTAAATTCAAAAATACGCACCACCTACAAAAAAATACAGTTTTATGTAGGTACATTGTTTGGATGACACTGGTCCTATTTTCACCTTCTGTTAGGAAAACCATATGCTTCTTTGTCTTGAATGCACAGTTCATCATGGATGTGCATGTGGCAAAGGAGTTGAGCATCAGGAAACAAAGAGAGAAAGGAAGAGATCAGCATCTCATTACCCATTTCAAGGGCATGCCTTCACCCGATGGCCTCACTCTCTCCCACTAGATCTCAAGAGCCACAGCTTCTAACACACCCAACAAATACAAGCTGTTTACCAAGCCTTTAACACACCGTTGCTGTGGAAACAAATTTTAGGATTAAAATTGCAAGGTCAGGAACACGAAGGATGAAAAATGAAGCCATGCAGTTTGGTATGAGATAATGAAGTTGACCAGAAAAGAGGGCGAGCGAGGCTCTGGGCAAAACAAAAAATGATAGTTGTGGCAGGCTCCTAACAGTATCCACGATGCAATGCCACACCACTTTCCCCAGGAATGTACACAAAGCAGCACCGTTTTATGTGTTATATCTAATGCATTTAATAACAGCAGACCAAATTGTAAGAAAAGCTTCTAAGAAACCAACTGCCTACCCAAGGGGACCACAAAGACTAGCCCAAAGGCAAAGAATCAAATATGAGGTTGTCTGGGAAAAATGAAGTTAACATATCAGTAGCTACACCTGCTGACCATCAGAATACTTCTTGTGGTTAAACATCCTTGAAATTGAAATTAAGCTGACCTCACCATATCGAAAACTAAGTTACCACAGCATTCTCCCAAATGCCTATACAAACAAATGGGCTAACACTGCTAATGCTGCAGAAGACCAGATTATCATAACACTTGGACTGTTGAAATCATAGGAGAAAATACCTTTAAAGGAATATTTGGCATGCCCTGACTTAAGACAGAAAAGAGGTCCCCTTACCTCATGAATACTTCACCCATTTCATAAGTGCTCCTTCAAACATCTTTAAAATCTGGGTTGCAAAATCCACAAGACAGCTTCCCACCTTGGGCTGGCCCACTCCAGTCTCTCTCTTGCTTTCCTTGGTTTTTCTTCCATCCCTTGAACCTAAGAGACCCCCCACAACATCTTCAACAATATGTCTGCCTTCTCTCCTCACAGTTCCATCAGAGGTGTTTTTCATTCTCACCCCCAACATCCTGAGTTTCTCCCTGGACCTGATGACTACTTTCTATTGGGCTCAATAGGACAGTGCATGGTATTCTTGAACTAGGGCTGTAGCTCAGTGGTAGAGGGCTTCCTCCCCTGTATAAAACCACTGGTTCAATCCACAGTATCATAAAATATATAAATCTAAGCCTTCGATGGTGCTTAGGAGAAAGGATGATCCTCATGAACTACTGTGAAGAAGTTCCTTTGAAAAGGCACAATCTTTTTTTAATAAAGTGGGGTCACTCTCTTGCCCTCCACATCTCCCTTTCTTTTCTCTCCCATACCTCCAAGCTAGGCCCACCCTACCTAATGCATAGTCACACTCTTGCCTCCATCTGGCCTTTGTGAAATAGTCCATCTGTCACTCCATCACTAAATTAAGCTTTCAAATTTGCTACCTTCCCGCACATTCCTTTTCTAAGAAAAGAATGCAAACCATTACAGAAAGTTTTTCAAATAAAATACATTCCCTTTTTATTAATCTACTATTTCCCTCCAACTTATACCCCTGCATTTATTCAGTGCTAATCTCAGAGCTAAATACTTTCTTACTAAAATTCATGTTCTACTGCTTTCTGGTTACAACTTTGGTTGATTTATTTCATGATACACTAGCAAAACTCATATAACCATACCAGTTTCCTTTCAGTCACTTACTTTTTGCATTTGGCTGTTGTGTCTAACATTTTTAAGATTGAAATTATATGCCATGAAATTCACATGCCTAAACAGCATATTATTCATTGATCTTTAATATGTAAAATAAATCCTTGTTTTGTTTTAGTTTGCCTCTTTTGTTTTAGTTTGTTTTGGCTTTGGGTTTTAGTAAATTGTAGAATCATCACCATGATCCAGGATTAGAGTATTTTCATCACCTTGAAACTGTCTCTTTGGGGGCTGGAGACATTGCTCACTGGTTAAAAGTGTGTACTGACTTGACACAAGCTGCAGTTATCACAGAGAAAGGAGCCTCTGTTGAGGAAATGCCTCCATGAGATCCAGCTGTAAGGCATTTTCTCAACTAGTGATCAAGGGGGAAGGGCCCAGCCCATTGTGGGTGGTGCCATCCCTGGGCTGGTAGACCTGGGTTCTGTAAGAAAGCAAGCTGAGCAAGCCAGGGGAAGCAAGCCAGTAAGTAACATCTCTCCATGGCCTCTGCATCAGCTCCTGCTTCCTGATCTACTTGAGTTCCAGTCCTGACTTCCTTTGGTGATAAACAGCAATATGGAAGTGTCAGCTGAACAAACCCTTTCCTTCCCAACTTGATTCTTGGTCATGACGTTTGTGTAGGAATAGAAACCTTGACTAAGACAGAGTGCTTTTTACTCTGTAGAGGATAGGAGTTCAGGTCCCATCATCCACGTCAGATGACTTATACATACCTGTAACTCTACCTCCAGGACATCAAATGATCTCTTCTGTCTTCTTGGTACCCAGATCCATGTGACATTTGTGCGCATGGAAACACACACACAGTACAATCTTTAAAATGAGTATAGGGTTGGAGAAATGACATGGAACGAATGTCATTATAAAATGCTCTTGCAAAATACTCAAGCGGTTCCTGGCCCTCATATCAGGCAATTTACAGCCACCATTAACTTCAGCTCCAGGATGGTTCCTCATTAAGTCACCTGTGCTCTCATAAACACACTTGCTTCCAAATACACACACGAAAGTCAAAATAACAAAAATAAATAAATAAAACTAAACAAAGGCCTATTCTTTATGACCATGTGCAGTTGACTTTAATGTCTGCCTTCAGCACCACTCTGTGATGCCACCCACTTGTAAGCTCTGCACATTTCACATGTCGGTAATCCTAGCATACTTTGGTTTTATCTTTGGTCGCACAGGTTCCATCACAGTGTCCTCCCTTCTTTGACCCTAGATAAATGCTACATTGCTATTATGCTACCGTGGTTGTTAATGCCGTCGCCTTGAGGGGCAACCTAACTCAGAGCACTTTTATAAATTTCCCTGAATTCCTTCTGATCTGTGATTTTCATCTTCATGACTCAAACTCTCCAGGCGGACCTCCAGGCTTCAGCTCTTCCTGGTTTGCTTCACACAGCATCTTGCATCTTTTTTTTTTCCTGCCCACAAAATAGATGGAAAGTCTTTATGAAAAGCATTGGACACATTTGGCAAGAAAATAAATGTTCCTTGGAAATAAAATGATGGATCGGGTATGACTATTTACACTTCTCTTTACCAAAAACAATTACCAGGAGTCACCCTCAGGTGGGAAAGAAAGAACTGGATGGGTAGCCTGCTGATTTCCACAGATTTTATGCCAGAGTAGCTAGCTGCTGGCAAGCTGGACAAAGCCATACTGACTTTTAGAAAACCCACTGTCATCACAAACTGATGGTTTCAGTAACTGAATCCTTTAGGTTAGACTCAATGTCTGCTAACTAAAATGTGTCCCTATCGCAGTAGGTATATGGCTAAATCTCACAGTCAGGACAGCTCTGTACATGAATAAGAGTTTACATAATGAGGACTACAAGTATTTGGGACCCTTGCCAGAGAAATCTCAGGACAGTCAAGAGCCTAGGAGTTAATGTTTGCTTCAGTAGCTAATTTCAGTTTGCACATAAAGCCAAACAAAAAACATTTTCACTTTTTACCCATCCATTTGTCAAAACTATAAATAACAGTAAGAATGAATCAGAGCCCAATTCGAGGTGAATCTCTCAAATGCGCAGAGAAATATGCCCTGCTTGGTCCATGTTGCCTCACACACATTTGAGGGCAATCTTACCTGTCACTTCTCCTTCTGACTAGCATTTCCTTACATCCTCTGGAAATTACATTCCTGTTTAAGTTTATAAGGAATCTTCTGATAAATACCTGCCAAGTGCAAGCCTTGTATTAAGAACTTTTGGCAAAGCAGCAAGCAAAATGGAAGAAAATCCACCCCGCATCCTTAGGCCTCACTGTCTGATGGATCACATGTCATGGAGTTTTGTTGTTTCAGTGTGTGAATTCCAAACACCAGGGAGCCAAAAATCAATCCTGTTGTAGCTGCAATATCAAGATAATGAAGGGAGCATTGTTAAACTGAATACACACTGGTTGGATAAATGTATCAGTAAGCCAGTCTTCATCCAGCACTTCAGGACTGTCACAAGGACCACCCAATAGGCATATATATACGTAACACTCCTTCCATAGCTGCTTTCTGTCCTAGCTCAAAGATTAGGTAAGCTAACTTAGCAAAGGGCACAGTGCTAATAAAAATGAAGTATCCGGGGCTAGGGAGATGGCTCACTAAGTAAGGACACTTATCTCCAAATAAAATCACTGGGGTTTGATCCTTAAGACCATCATGGTGGAGAGAACCAACCCTCGAAATTTGTCCTTGATGTTCACATGAGCAAACACCACACACACATACACCAAAACAGATAGATAGATAAATAAGTAGGTAGGTAGGTAGATAGATAGACAGACAGACAGACAGACAGACAGAATGATAGATGATAAAATATACTTTTTAAATTTTAAGTAAAATGTCAAGAATTTAAATACATTTATTTAATACAGAAATTACAAACTTTCTCTCTCTCTCTCTCTCTCTCTCTCTCTCTCTCTGTGTGTGTGTGTGTGTGTGTGTGTGTGTGTGTGTGTGTATGTCATTTAAAACATTTGGAAGTTCATTTCAGAAGTGACTTTTCATAATGAGAAAGGAAAAGATAGCAAATATAGAAGCAAAAACAAAAGAAGGACATAGATGTTGTTTGTCTTTGAAAATTGAGCAGTAGTGCCTAAGAGGATCATTGTCCCTCATGTGCTTACCTTCCTAAGTGTGTCGATGCCCCAGTCCTAAGAATAGTGAGACTAAAAGGGGCACAGGGTACTGAATGCGTGATTTAGTATTAGCCTAAAACTGTTGGAGTGATTTGATTCTATATTAACAATGAATTTTGAACATTGTATTATTCTGCTTACTAATTATTGCATAGCTGAATCACATTCTCTGAAATGTCTAAAGTGTATCCAAAGCCCCTATAAGTACGTGTAAGCTTCCTTTATATGTCACAGCATCCAAGAGGAAGCTAAGCTACAGACTTAGCTTAACAAATGGAAATAAATTTAGAAAATCTGGTCTAGAACTGACTGTTTTCCTCTTCAAGATTTTATCCTGTTAATCCATGTCACTGAGGACATCACCAGCTTTTGTTATATTTCTGGATCATTCCAGAATATCCCATCAGTTATTATTTATCTGATCGAATGAAGGGGAGGAAATCAGACTTCCTTTGAAAAATGAGCTTTACTGTGTTTAGTGAATGCCTGTTAGAAATTCACACTAAGAGGTAGGTTAGAGAAGAAGGGGAAAGAGGAGAAGAGAGGTGTGAAGGGAAGGAGAGAAGAGGAGGGGAGGGAGGAGAGAGGAGAGGGAGGAAGTGTGTTCTCGCACACCACACACACATGGGTGGGTAAGCATCTTCAGAAACCCCTCAGTAGCTCTGGAGTTGCTGCAGCCTGTACCATGGAAACAGTGGTTACCATGGAAAGCAAGCGCTATTGTGACGAGCTAAAGAAAAGCCTTATGTAAAATCATCTTCCCATGTAACCTTACACTTTTCAGCATTTTTTAAAAAATGACAGGATTAGAGCACAGTCCTCTGGGGAGTCTCAGGCTCTCAATGATCTTCCACAACAATCTGGAAATCGAGATGATGAACTGCTAGGCAGCGTGTACCTTGCTAAAGGGCTTGACAAGCAGTTAGGAGGAGAAATTGCCCCCATCGTTTATCTATGGACTACACAGCACACTATTAAATATTTTTCTGTTAAAACCTACAAAGTATTACAAATGAAGAGCAAACATGGCTAAAATTAACTTAAAGCGAATGGTTCCTGACTTCCTGAAATCAGAATTGATGGCTTTCATCTGAGTTATCTGTTAATAGGCTTTCCTGGTGCCCTATGTTACCATAATCTCCAAAGCTCTGGACAAACCAGTACATTTGTTTATCTTTATCACTCTTTGCTTACTAAAGAAGTTGCTTTTATTAAAGAGATCAATCACCAGCCAGCACACGGTTTAATAGCCTGTGTGTGCTGCATACAAGGTGGTGGGGAAAAAAAGAAAAAAAAATGTGGATAAAGGGTGAGAGACCCGTTTTAAACAAGCCCCCCAAAGCATTGAAAAAAAGTAATAAGCTTTCACTATTATATATGGTGTCAGACACACACGTGTGCATATGTGTGTGTGTGTGTGTGTGTGTGTGTGTGTGTGAATCCGGCAGAAAATTTGATTCCAAAATTATTAACACAAAGCCTTTTTAAATGTGAACGCCGATCGGTGCCTTCGCCCTATTTTCTTCCTCCTGTCGCTTTAATGAACAGTCAAGAGATGCTAAGTGGAGAGACAGGAAGTACATTGTGCCTCACATGTGCCTCTCTCTCACACACATATTTGAATGGGAAAGCCAGAGACGGTTGGGTACCTCACTGTCCAGCCGTGAAGCCCCGGATGTGGCTGGGTGGTTAGGCCCTCCATCAGCTCGGCTCCTGAAAACGCTCTCCTGTCTGCAGTCTCTCAAAACACAAACATCATATTTTATCTCATCTTATGGGATTAAAAATATCGATCGAAAATTTCCCTGGAAGCTTTTCTTTAAAAGACACTTTCTCCCAATCCTTTTCTTTCTACTCTGGTGCGACTCAGCTATTTTTCTTGCCAAAATGCGGGAAAGCAATTAGGCTCAAGGGTTTTATAAGCTGTACCAGTTCAGGGCAAATCTATTGAACTTTGCTGAGAAATTCTTGTACATGCACTGTGCAGTTTTTGATGGTTTTTATCCTCCTTTTTGATAACGACTTAGTTTTGGAAACCTGTGCAACCTGCCTGCCACCTGCCCTCCAAAGGGGGGGCGGTCCAATTAAAGAGCCGCATCGTTAGAGGGGAAAGCCGTGAATGTACTCTGTAAACGGCCACGGCTTCAAGCGTACACTGGGCAGAACTGGAGCTAACATGCAAAACGGCGTTTAGCAGAAGCCGCACCGGTTAGTGGGAAAGGCTGTGGCAATGTGTTCCTCTGTTTCTCCAGTACCCACAGGAGGAAGAGACAGATCAGCTGCCCCTGTCGCAGGCGATCACAGCCACGTTTCAGAGAGAACATATGGCCGAGTTTACAGCCATCGGGCAGTTTTTCACAGAGCTATGACACCATGTGTCCACCAACTAACCTTCCTGATTGCAGCTAATTAGAGCAGAGATGAAAGGCGTTTTAAAAATAGTATTAAGGCATAGGGTTGCCCAAAGTTCCCAAGCCTATATTTTTATTACATATATATATGTAATATATATATATATATATATATATATATATACACACATACACACACATATATATACATAGATATGTGTATATATACATATATACGTGTGTGTGTGTATATATATGTATATATCCCCTAGAACTGAAGTTACAGATAGTTGGAAGTTGAACCTGGGTCCATTGGAAGAGGAATCAGTGTGCT
Organism: Micromys minutus; assembly: GCF_963924665.1. NCBI lineage: Eukaryota > Metazoa > Chordata > Mammalia > Rodentia > Muridae > Micromys > Micromys minutus. The sequence goes on from NC_137973.1 coordinate 53,722,809, forward strand.
TAATCACTCCCTGTCCCCAAGCCTATTTTTAAGAGTAGGTAATAAGAATGAGTAATACAATATTATGACAAGTCAGAGGTGGGCATTTTGCACAAGTCTTTCTCTCAGAAGGGATGCTTACACAAATGCTAACAAGTGCAGTCAGAACAACGAATCAGGCAACATGTGACCTGGGATGCCTACAGCGGTAAGAAATTATTTAAAAAATCTTTAAAGCACCTTTTAGGGGAAATATTCTAAACCTATCAGAACATCAGAGCAAATCACTGTACAGTGAGCAAACTTGGCTTCAATAAGCCATACAGAGAGTTCAGTCTCATGACACAAACCTGTAATCACAGCTACCAGAGAGACCGAAGCAGGAGGATTGCAAATTCAAAGCCAGACTGAACTGTGGAATGAATGTGAGGCCAGCCTAGGTGACTTAGTGAGGCCAGTAAAACAGAAATGTAGACATAACTTAATGGTAGAGGATTTGCCTCGTGTGTGAGAGGGTTCAGTGTTCGGCGCTGCAAAAATAAACCCATACACAGGTCTGTTTTGCTTAATTGAATATGTCTTTCAGCCCAGTTTATGGCCCAACGGGATTCTTTTCCTTCTTTTTAATGCCTAAGTAAAATACAAGAAAGGTAAGTCACAAACTGTCTTCCACAGTGTAGCAGAGGACGTGAGATTTCTAACACTTCCCTTTCCGGGTCTGTGGGATTTCTTCTACAGGCCTCCGGAAAAATAAAGAAGAAGAATACGGACTTAGCTGTAGATGATCCTACAGAGCGCACCCAAGCCGCCTCCGGTTGAAACCTCCGTTTCGTAATTCCCCTCTTTGTACAGCGTGCAGCGTTCATCACCGGTGGGTGAACGGTGAACGTGCTCGTCATCTCTCCCAGACGCTTTCTCCTCCAGGCTCTTTCAAAGTCTGAGGGCACGCACATTGGTAATTGTGTCATTTTTCCCCCTCTATTTCTCTGCTTTGCTGAAGCCAGGCTATAATGACATTAGATAGGTCGCATGATGGCGATTTAATGGCCTGAACTCAATCCACAGGTACATCACTGTGGTCGCCTTGGGATCTGTTCTCATTGCGGTGGCCTGACAGAAAATGCCAGCAGAGGCACAATGGATGGCTCACTCAAGTGTTGGAGACAGTGTGTCTGTGAGCACAGAGGATGCTGACCCCAATACCCCGATCAGCCAGCAGCTAGGTAGTTATATCTGCTGCCCCTCTCTGGGCCGCTGCTACCCTCACTGATAACAAAGAACCTTCCCCAACAGCATCCACTGCTGTTCCCTGTGAATGGCCACACACACCATGAATACACAAACACACACACACATCGTGCATAGAAAAGGCTCCACCGATGGCTTATTGTCTCTAAGGATAAGAACATAAATTTTTAAGTTGAAAGACATAGGCACCGAGGTGCTAGGGTTCAGGCAGTACTTACTGTTAAAACATGAGAACCTCAGCTGGGATGCCAAGAACCCATGCAACAAAGCCAGATTTGATGACATGCTTTTAATCCTGGTACTGCAGACACAGAGGAAGCCCTAGAACTCACTGGACTGGTAAACTAGCATCACAGGCCACCTCTAGGCCAGTGAAAGACTGTCTCAAAATGATCGAGGTGGATGGTGCTCGAGGAATGAAACGTTAAGTTTACCTGTGGCCTCAGCCAGTCACGTGCGCTCCCCTTCACTAGAACATACACATACACAGAAACAAACTAAGGACTTCTCAAGGCATCTTGAAACGAAAAGACCATAAATTAAAGCAATAGGATGTTTGTAAAATGAGCTACTGTTTTTGGCTGATCTTGGTTACCAAGGTGACAGTTGAAACCAATGAAAAGCCAAGCAGCTGAGTGGGATGCCTGTAGGGGATTTTCTTGACTGGACCATCTGAAATTGAAAGACCCATATTAAATCTGGGCTACACCTTTTTGTGGCCGCCTCCATAAAAGAACATGGAAGAAGAAAGCTGTTTGTCTTTTGCCCTCACTGTGGCTGGCAACTTCAACCCTCCTGCTGCTGCTGAGGCATCCCTTCACTGTTATTAGAAGCCACTCCTTCAGGATCCCAACACAGAGCAAAACCACCTCACATAGCCAGCCTCATGACTGAACAACTACTGTAATCTTGGCCTTTCCACAGGCAGACAGCCATTGTTGGACTAACCAGACTGTAGTCAATAAGCAACTCTAATAAATCCTTTTTAAATATATGTATATGTGTGTACAGGCATATGCATTCTGCTTGCTTCTTCTAGAGAATCCTGACTAATCCAGCTACATACTGTGTTAGCCACAGTTATATACTTACTCTGAATCCAATCTCTGGTTACCATGCAATGTTCCTTAGCATGGCAATGTAGATTCTTAAGAAACAATACAACAATTGCATTGAATCAGAAGATAACATGTGTACGTCTATACCTGCACATGGCTTATCTTGTATCTAAACATATTTTATGAGATATAAAATACAGAAATACATTAATTTTGTAGAAGAATGTCATACAGCTATCAGTAGATATTATTATTATGTTAATTTTTGTTGCGATTAATTCAAGAACAGTGGCCAACAAGTTTTATACATATACATACATATATATCTCCCATTGACAACATTTGGTCCGTAAAAGACCAAATGAATCCATTCTATATTATTCTGGGCTTTAGGAATTCAACAAGAGTTGAATAAATGACAGAAACATATAGTAATCTACTTTTTAAAAGAAATAATGTCATTTGATTTAAAAGAAACATTAATCCCAGATAAAGGAGACGCTGTGATCTAGTCAGTGGAAATACTATAATTATATTTCCCTCTGGGAAAATTGTAGTACACCTTTTTATGAAAAACTTTGAGAAGTCTTAAGTAGAGGAAACCTATGTAGATTTATTTTCCAGTCTTACTTGCCCATTTTCTTTCTCTATCAAAATCCATTAAGAAAAAGCAACCAATCCACTGAATAGGCCCTATGCCTTTAGTGGTACAGTGAGGTTCAAATGCTTCACACTGCAGCCCCCTTGTGTTCAGCCCTGTGCTACAGTGGTGAGCAATGAGGGATAGATTCCTAGAGGTCTGTTCACTTCCAAGAAAAACAAGAAAGCCCTCATTTATCTTTTCATGACTGCCTATTATAGATTGGATCCTAAATATCCCCCAAAGTCTCATCGAGTAAGGCATCAGTTGCCATCCTGTGGTACTGTTGGGAGGTAGTAGAAGTTCTAAGAGCTGAGTTCCAAAGGGAGGAAGTTAGGTCATTGGGTTCTGTCCTTTGAAGGGGATGCTGGGAAAGTGATGTTTTTCCTGAGTGGCCAGTCTTTGGTTTCTAGGTGCAACTCTGCTCTATCTGCACCCTTCCCATTCTGCGTCCTACGGCCCCAAATAACAGAGCAGAAGGACCACGAATGAATTGAAACCAGGAAAATAAAAAGAGTAAAAACAAATGTTCTTCATTTTTAAGTTGTTTATCCTAGATCTTTTGCCATTGTACTAGATCCTATTACAATGTTCTAGTAACTAGATAACTACCTAACAAACTGCTTTCCCCTTCACCTTGCCTCCAAGTTATAAGTCATAGTACAATAGCTACTTTGTGATTATAGGGTCAAGGAATAATAGCTTTGCCTTTTTAGTAATGTAGGGGAGAAAGGTGGTAAAAATATGGGTTTTCAATTGAGCCACTAAGACATAATGATTCTGACAGACTCTACTCTTGGATTTATTATTGTATTCAGTGAACTATTGCTTTCTGTTTATGGCAAGATAGTATTTAAGCAAGTACTTCCTGGACTTCAGGGAGTGTATAAGTACCTGAGGATTGTTTGGTATAATAAAAATTCTGATTAAGAAGGTCTGGGCTGGGACCCAGACTTCATAGAAGCAATGCTGGCTGGTGAGTTGGACATTGAGCAGCAAACCAAGAGCTTTCTGATGCAACAAACAAAACACCATCATTCCCATACAGCCCTAGAAATCCAACTTCTAGAGGAAAAATCCTGTTCCCTCAATATTATTCAACTCTTTTTAAATGTCAGAATTCAGGAGTAATAATATATTATGGATTTATTGGGCTCTCTGTGGGTCAGATTTTGCCAGAGGCCCATAACTTGTTAACTACTATCTATGAGTTAATCACAACAAAATCTTTTATTGTCAAGAATCATTTTAAGTGTGGGCTTCACTCGCTGTGGCATTCATATAGGGACTCCCTCCCTCCTCTGTATGTACAAAGCATACGTTGGTCATTATGGCCCTAAGCTGCATTGATGGTACAGTAAATCATAGTGCATAAAGAACTAGCAGTCTCCTAGATGACCCTGAACTTATGTTACACAAATGGGAGTAAGATGATTCATTTAACATTCCTATGATGCTAACTTTCTTAAAGACCTATAGAATCTTGTATACATAGTTACAGGGTCTAAGGTTAAAATGGGCCAATAGAATCTCCAAGTCCTTCACAGAAGTGAGGGAGTACTGAGTTAGATGGCATTAATTCGGAGTCCCCAGGTCTCAGTGCAGAAATCTGTACAACAGGTCTCCTCCTTTGAACAGAAAATGCCTTTCTTTTTTTTTTTTAAAACGACTTTATTTTGCAAAACAAAGATAAATGTAAAGATTTTAAACATTTTTTGCCTAAAATTATACATTTTTGTCAGTACTGTTTTTTCAGACATTAAAATAAATTTTACATAAAACCATGTGAATATGTTTTTTAGTCAGTACTTGATTTTTTTCAAGGGCTTGACAGTATGCATTGAAAACGTACTAGTTGCAATAAGCGTAAAGTACATGCAAAACAAAACGCAACATGGAAATAGTCAAAGTCTTCTTGTTTTGTGAATATATGTATATTTTTTGTTTTCTTTATTTCTTGGACTTCATACAGTCTGTGAGTTGTTTCTGGGGGAGTGCAAGCCTCTGGGGTTAGCATCCCACTATCAGTGACTGCATATTATGTCTGTTCTTTTGTGACTGGGTTATCTCACTCAGGATGATCTTCTCTAGATGCAGCCATTTTCTTAAGAATTTGGTTAAGTCATTGTTTCTGGTGGCTGAGTAGTATTCCATTGTGTATATGTACCACAATTTTTGTATCCATTCATCTTCTGAAGGACATCTGGGTTCCTTCCAGCTTCTGGCTATTATAAATAGAGCCACTATGAACATTGTGGTGCATATATCTTTGTTGTGTATTAAAGTGTCTCTGGGGTATAGGCCCAGAAGTGGAATAGCTGGGTCTTCAGGTAGTACTATATCCAATTTTCTGAGGTATCACCAGACAGATTTCCAGAGTGGTTGTATTAGCTTGCAACCCCACCAACAGTGGAGAAGTGTTCCTATTTCTCCGCAGCCTCGCCAGCAATGCCTTTCTAAAGCGAGCACAAACTTCTCCGTAACAGTATGCCTTTCACTGGATAACCATAACAGAGCAATAGAAAAGGCCAAACCCACACTTCGAAACTTGCCCACTGCCTGGTTTTAAGCAACAGTTGAAAATTGAAATTTTTAAACTCAACCATTTTGTTCTGACCATAATTCACAAAGGTGTTGCTAATCTCCCATCTCTGTGGAGACATCGGTCCCAGAAGATGGCTTTCTTGACCCTTTCATTAAAATGTAGGCCCTTCTGACCTACATGGGACTTTAAAAGATATCCATGTCTTACTTTTTTCACCTTTATGCAATAAGAAATAATTTGCATGGGGCATGTGAATTTGATGGGGTATTTCATGCATTCTTTAAATAAAAAGAAAAAACGCTGTGAGTTTTAAGAATAAGTGGAGATTGGGGAAAGGGCAGCAAAAGCTTATGTGTCTACAAAGTTCTATTTTTTACTTTGAAGTCATCAGTGCTAAAGAAAGAATACAAGCATTAGATGCTAAATGCTATCATCTAACAGAAGCTATTAAGCATTTAGACCTGAAAACAAGTTCAGAGGCCAGCCTGCAATAACCTTTGTCATCTTCTTGACTGCACACCCACACCTAGAATCTACCAGGCAGCTTTTAGCAGAAGCACTATTCATGCCTTGTGTGGTTCTCAGCGCTCATATGATTGGTGAGGAGCCTTTAGTTAGTCATTAGCCAATATCACTTTGGATTTGTAGAATAATCTTAATTCAAAGCTGAGGAACTAAGGTAAAATTTAAAAGGTGATGTCCTCAAGGCCAGAAAGCCAACCAAGGGATTTGGGGGAAAATTAGTCATTGAAATTTTTAAAGCTTTGTCACGTCACTGATTTCAATGACATTTCTGCAAATTTCCATTTACACTCAAATACTCTTTCATTTGACATGAGGGTTAGCACTTTTACTCACACAGATAGAGATGACGTAAGACAGGAAGCCAATAGACGTAGACTCTGAACTCAGCTTAGACCCCAACTGGGGACACTGGCTCATCTCTCAGCTTCTGTAGTGCTTCTTTGTATCATCTGCAATTCATAAGTATGTGATAGAATCATTTGTTGCGTCCTCTCCCATCTCAGCTCAACAGAGACTTGAGATTACCACCCAAGGTAAGAACTTACATGGTCTTGTGAGTTGACTTATGACCCACCAAAGAATATATTAAAGTCATAACCTGTTGGTGCCCGTCTCCTAATGGTATTGGAAACAGGTTCCCTGCACCTGTACAGAAATAAAGATGGAGTCACTGTTGTGGGCCCAGAGCCAATGTGATTGGTGTATATATAAGAAATAGCCATATCAGAGCATAGATTCTGTAGCAGTGACCCCAAGAATGCCATCAAATAAAGGGACCACCAGAAGATAGGAAGAATTAGAAAGGATTCTAACAAATCTCTCAGAGGGAAGGTCTTGCTGACCGATATATTTTGTGGTGTAAGCATCCCTGCTTTGTTCCAGTCGCCTTTGGAACATAATATACCATGTAAAAAGCTAGTGTGCAAGTACTATTAAATATAGTGAGGTAGAAAAATTATTCTTAGCTAAGAGTGGTGCAGAAAAGACTGGTTGCTGGACACACCTATGAAGGATGTTCTTGATTTAGTTATCTGAACTTGAAAGACCTACTCTAAATTTGGGCAATGCCTGAGGGGTCCAGATAAAAGACAATCAAAAGAAAAGCTCTGCTCTGTGCCTGCTTGCTTCACAATGTGCTAGCACGTACATCTACTCTGTTGCTGCTTCTGCCTCTGCTGCTTTCATTTTCTTGCTGACTTCAGAACCCAGTTTCTTCAGCCCCTACAACCAAAGACAATTGACTCTCCTACATGATTTTTTCCAGAATTTTTCAGGACTTCAGTACTAGTCTAGTACTACTGAGACATTCAGCATATATGAAGTATTCAATACCAAAACTTTCAACTAGTGACTACATTAATGAAACAAATCTTTTGAAATGAACAAAAGCATGTAGAATCAATTGTTTACCTGCACCCTTTAGAGACGATGATCCTCTTCAACAAATTACCTATACAATGCATATTTGACATAACATACGGCTTCCCATAGTAAGTCTTTCCTAAATGCTTTGATTTTGGTTAAAAAGACTGAAGCTGGCACTGGAGAGATGCCTCCACTGTAAAGAGCACTTGCTGCAGACGACCCAAGTTCAGTTCGCAGAACCAATATAGTGGCTCACAACTACCTGTAACTCCAGTTATATGAAAACTGGCGCCCTCTCCTGACCTTTTTGAGTACTGCATGAACATGGTGCACATATATTCACACATTAAAAAAAAAAAAAAAAAACATAACAGGAAGAAGGAAGAGGGTCATAGTTTAGTCAACACCTGAGAAGATGAACTATAAATTAAGAACTTACCTCTATCTAATTGCCCTGTGGTCATGTCTGCTAGATTTCTTGATTGCTGATTAATGTGGGAGGGCTCATACTATTATAAGCAATGTCACCCCTCAGCAGATGAACCTAGATTATATGAAAGATAGCAGAAAAAGCCAGAGGAAGCAAGCCAGCAGGCAGTGTTCCTCTCTGTTCTCTGTTTCAGATCTTGCATCAATTTTCCAACCCAGGCTTCCCTAGGTAATAGACTGTAACCTGTAAGCCAAATGAGCACTTTCCTTCCCCCGTTGTCTTATGTCAATTTTTTCTATTTTTATTTATTCTGGTTTTATTTATTCATACCTCAGCAACAAATAAGGCAGAGTAAATCCTAGAAAATCCCAGTGTTGCTGCTGAAATTTGTCCATGGTTACACAAAAAGGCAAAAGACAGACACAAAGTAAAGGAGCTCTTCTTTGGAGAATGCACCCCCAACATCCCAATGTCCACCCCCTGGGAACACCATTGAGCTCATAGGATATGGCCAACTTCCTTTGGGAGCCACTCTCTTTCTTTGCATCACTCTTTGTGACTAATTTGCAGCCCAGATGCTTTACACAGTAGGGCATTTCCTCTTTCAGGACTGGCCACAGATGTTCAAAGGATGCTCCTTGCTCGCAGAGTACCATCTGGCATTTAGCATCTTGCTGTGGCTGATTGCCTGATAGATCACCCCAATATGAGGTGCAACAAAACACCGAAACGGGAAGTGGTTCTGCCACACCAATGGTCCCAGTGAGATTGGAGACAGATTGTGTTTGAACAGAGAGGAGAAGGGGAAGAAAGGGAGTTATAGTAAAACATGATCATGAAATTGATTTTCCATGAAACCAAACCTAAACAAGTATCAAAAAAAGGCTACAAGGAAGCCATTTGAGAGACACGGGAAACGTAATAGGCTTGTGTTGAAAATGCTACACTGTCCAGGGTGGTTGTTTCTAAAAACATCAAATATACCCTTACAGATTCCAAATATACCCTACAGGTTTAAGGGGAAAAGGAAGCCCCCAAAGGCAAAGTACATGCTTTTCATATAACCACATACATACGACAATGGGATGGAGATGTAACCATGGACAAAATACTTAATACTTAAATTGAGGATTACATCTGTAAAACTCAGGTTCATAGAGATAATCACAGTTTTCTAAAATAATACATGTCAAATATGTAACAGAGGGTCTGGTACAAAATTACATTTTAAATGGTGAGCCGATTTGATGGATGCCTGTGTGGTTACACATGACACTAAGTGTTTTACTGACACTGCTAAGCACAATGCAGTAAGGTGGTTCTGCATACAGAATTCCTGGGTTCATATCACAGCTCTGCCACATACTCCCTGCATAACATTGGTGAAGTTACTAACCATCTGTACACCTTGGCTTTCTCATTTTCATAAACCATGGCTGGAACTATGCAAGCGGACGTGTTCTCTGAACTCATTAACAGTGATTGGTATGTGACAACTAAGAATGCTTTGTCCCTAGAACCTTCTATCAGTGTGGGCTTGGTGTATAGGAAAAAAGGAATAGCTGACATCAGGGCACCAAGACACAAGTGGGGAAAGAAAAGCCATTCAAGGGTGAGCACAGCATAATAATTATCTGTGATAGGAGTATGGTGTGTCAACAGGGCTGGGGAAAGTACTGTTCTCTGGACCATTAGTGTAAGTCTTATCATTCTCATAGTGTTCAAAACAGTGGTGAGCTCACCGACTTGCCATTAGCAATTAGCACATGAGAAATATTACAAGCCTGTGCTATACAGTTGTTTGCCATAGCAACCTCAAGAAACTGATCAGGAAATGCTCATTTCTTAGGGACATTCTATGACTTAAAGTTCTTTATACCCTAGTGTTGGATATTGCTTTTCCTGGGAGAATATGGCAATGCCTCTTAACTCCAGACCAAAATAACAATCACAAATCTGAAGTCCAAGTCAGTGAACCAATGGGTTTTATTAGGATTACTCATAGCAGTATAGGGGGAAAGGAAGGGGTCATCACCACAAAGCTTGTCCCAACCCAGGTGACAACTAGTTCAACTGGAACCCTACAGTTCTCTGTACAACTTTTGAGAAGCTGGACAAGTCTGTTAGTCTACTCCAGGTAACTTAGCTGTTCAGAGAATCTCTTCCAGGTAGCTACACTAGTTAAAAAAGATCTATAAAAAAAGAGAATTATGAATCTCCTAAGTTCCAGCTTTTCCAAACATTTGAAGTTTATTTCCTAAGCCTCACGTGCCTCCATGCAAGACGGAATGTTTCAACTCAGAAGAAATTGCTACCAACACACAGGTGGGAAAGAAGAGAGTCCGTCTCTCCTTAGGGGTTATCAGGATCCTATCCAGCATAGATGGAGTTCAACAGGTTTTGGTGAGAACGTGAGTTGTTTGAAAGTAGGAGAGGGTGGGATGGGTGCATCTAACACAGCATATGGGTACATCAGTGGAACCGTTCCTATGACAAGATAGGGATGCATTGGCTAACGGTAAGAGAGATTCAGGGATCTCCAACCTAAAGTGGAAGGGAAGGATGCCTGTCTCACTCATGGGCAGTCGAACAAGAAACATAGAAAGAAGAAAGACCTTTTTGACTCAGAACCCATAAAATAATCACTGGGCTAAAACAGAGAAGACAATTGCCTTAGAATAAAAGTCCTTTCTTTTCATTTCCCGTTTTTGAATGGTCCAATAATATTTCCTTGAATAAATGAGAACCAGTTTCTGATTTCTGTATTATATGCATTCTCTTTTTCTCTTGGTCAGAGAAGCAGTGGCCATGGAACGTGGCTCAGAACAGTACATAGGTTAATAAAGATACTATGAATATAGAGGTCATAAGTTAAATGAAAAATTTAACCCAGAAAAAAGCAATTTAACACTTGGCTCATCGAAAGGTGAACGTTACCCGCAGAGGCCGTGGAATGCAGTACTTCCTGTGTCAAACAGTGTTTCTGTACAGCAATAGCAACAATGATACTTTCCCTGTGAATTGTGTGTGGGAGGTATGTGCATGTGACTGACATGACTGTGGGGACCAGAAGAAGGCATCAGAAGCCCTCAAGCTGGAGTTGGTTTTAACCAAAGCCAGTTCCTCTGGAAGAGTATGAAAATACTCTCATCCTCTGGAGCCATCTCTCCAGGCTCCAAGGTAGTTTAAACAATTGCAAATGTAATTATGTTAATCAACATAACAAACTGTGACACCCCCTAGAATAAACAAATAGCTACAGCAACTCTGAAGTAAGGTTGACATAGAAAGCTCCCAGTAACATTGAAGGTTCAGATAAACAATGACTAATTTCGGTGCCTTGCACTAAGCATACTCTTTTTAAAAATCCAATGTGTAAACTTAACTAGATATCTTTGATTTTAAACCTAGAAACTTTGCTGCAAGGGCTTAAGCGAAAGCTCAGAGAATGTGAGAGGTACCCAAAGGTGAAGCTTCATTCACTACACAGCACTCTGTCCCTGAATAGGTGCTATGAGTTGGCACATTTCCCAGCTGCAGACATTGAGGCCACACCTAACCTACAGAGTTAGAAGCGGGGAAATCATACATTTGCAATAAGTTTAAATTATGGTAACTGTTAGAGGCATTTGTAAAGGGGAAAAGGAGAAAGAGAGAGAGAGAGAGAGAGAGAGAGAGAGAGAGAGAGAGAGAGAGAGAGAATGGAAGGAACAGAATAGCAGGATCCTCCTTCCTAAATAATAGCAACAGAAACTTCTAATGCCTGGTGTCATGCAAGGGAAGAGAGAGGCACTTTATAATTTCCCTGTCTAGATCTAGTGTTTGAATCCCCCCACAAGCCATTAGCTATATGTGTTAGCTATGTTGTGGAAAAGCTCAGTCTCACATAATAAGTGTGCCTTGTTGCTTAACCTAAGTTAAGTGAAATCTGACTGTGAGGCACAAGCCTATTGGCCTGGTAGGAACTTTGCATCATCTTTACTAAGGACCCTTTCCTTTTCCAAGGCTTAAGGGATGAGATCTGCTACAATCCAGTGCATCCCAAGTATCTCTAACATCCCAGCTTCTCCAGCTACCAGCTGTTCCCACGAAAATGATGTGCCTTCCTCCTGTGCCTTTCACAGAACACAGTGACGAGACTAAAAACTCACTTCTAGAGTTAAATCTTCTTTTGGTATATCTTCTGTCTGTAAACTCAGCCAGGGTGCTACCATTGTGACTCAGAAAAGACCTATGTCATCATATCTAGTCCTGAGGTAGCACAGACACTCCTGTTTCTCCATCATTTCTCCTTCTTATAGTAACACAGTTAGGGGTGGAAAAGGAATCCATCGAAAGAAAGAAATATATTAAAAGTTTAATGTGGTAAATAATGTATAATGCTGTAAATCTGTCTTGTTAGAAAAATCTTTTAAACTTAAAAGCAAGCCAGCAAGCCATTCCTTTAAGCTCAACTCTGAGAGTTTCTCAGGCTAAATTCCTGTCATGTCAGTTGACCACTAAGAGGACTTCAACTATATACCACATAATAAGTCATAGTTGATACTGAGAGCACATTAGTAAAACAGGTGGTGAGGCTGCCCCGGAAATGGGGAAGCAAGAATCTTGCTTAGCTATTGATGGCTGACTTGTGGAATGGTCCTACGGGCATTGTCTCATACTCTGGACCAACCCATCTCGCAAAGTAAAATCCTTCAAATGTTTAAAGTCCTGTGGCTTGTCCCTTCTCCAAATCAAACAGCACGAGTTTCTTCAGCCATCTCTCTTTTGACTCAACTTCAAGTTCTCTCACAAATTTTTTTTCTTGTAAGAAAAAGATAGCACTTTTTAAAACCTCCTTACAGTGTAGAACCCAGAACTGATGCTCTAAGTGTGCACATCTCTGGGGGGAAAAAAATGGTGACCTATTTGCCTTCATCTCCAAAGATCATTCAACCCAACACAATTAAGCTGTAGAAAAAGAGCCATGAAGAAAACAAGGTCACATGTTTACAGGAAAATGGATGCAATTGGAGACAACTGTGAGTGAGTTAAGACAATCTTAAAAACAAATAATCATTTCTACCATTTAAGGAATATGTTTGCCTATTTTCGGCTTGTGAAGGACAATTTTGGGTTTCTTTATTTATTAATTGTGCTCTTGCCAATTTGTATGCAACTATGTGTGCATACATGCATGAGTGCATGTATGGAGGTTATTAGTCACACAGGCATTTGTTATACAAGCATGATACATAAAGACAGACCAATGAGAAGGTTAGTCTCAAAAAACAAAGAACATTATCTGAGTTGACTGATGATTTCCATACATGCACACATAGAAATATGTACACTTAGCTTCACAAAAACAAATGGAAGCACACACACACACACACACACACACACATACACACACACACACACACACACACACACACACACACGGTAACTAAAAGAACAAAATTGTTATTTACAAATTACAATTAGAAAACAAATAGGTAGATAGATAGATAGATGATAGATAGATAGATAGATAGATAGATAGATAGATAGATAGATAGATAGATAGATAGATACTTAATTTATTGGGCTCTTTTTAAAAAATAAAAACTGTATTCAACCTATTTGAGGTAGGCTCTAGATGACTGCTGCTCAGTTCTATTAAGAGTCTTTACACTTGGCTGTGGCTAGAAAAGAATTCACAGTAAAAGGGCCTGTGGGAGTGTCTACCATTTACCCTCATGTTTTCATAAATGGAAGCAGTCAGGCAAAGAACACAGCTGTCACCATTTCTCCCAAACTGCATGAAGGGTGGGCACCATTTGAGCCAGGGCCAACCTGACAGGCAGGTTGCCTCTTGGAGCAGATCTAAATTCTGAACTGTTCCAGCAGGTTCAATAGTTTGCATATGTATAAAAAGAGATCTGAGTTCACTCATCTGGCATGTGCCTTGGCTTTTGATCAATTCGAAAAACTAACCCACAAGATGCCCAGTGTCTCCTAATATTTTAAATGGCCTGGGATCAAAAGAAAATTGTGGCAGACTAGATAGAATGAAAGATTCACCTGAACTGGAAATCTGAAGAGGCTTGTTTAATCTTCCTCCCCTGTGCATCTTTGCAGTGCAGACTCCAGTTGGAGTGGAACTGCCTGCTTGCTCGGAGGGAGAGCTGGCTATGTAACATGTCTTGGCCAATTGGAAATTGGCAGCACTCACGTTCTCAGGAGAACAACTTCTTGCCAAGCTTCTAGGACATTTCCCAAGACCTAGAAGATTGCCCAATTGGATACCACCTCACTAAGCACACAAACTTTTCTTTGCACAGGGTAGACTTTTCAGAACTCAGAATTGTTAGCAAGGAGAGACGACAACAAAGCTTCACTCTTGCCCACTCTGATTATTCTAAATGTCACCCTCACAGTCCCCTTAAAAGACTGAGAAAGAACAGAAATTTCCTGCAAGATACAGCTAATTAGGAGAGACAGCAAAATTTAGAGGAAAAAACAAAACAGATAAAGGCACTTTTAACAGATTAAGCAAAAATTCAATTGTGGTCTTTACAAGAACTTAACCTTTTGCTCAGGACCAATTCTAATGTCATTTGGTTTATCCAAAGAATTCTATTTATCCTGGGCACAGAAGAAAAGGTCAAGAGCTAGATTCCAAGGCTTTTGAAGAGAAAGATATGTCTCTAAATTACTACATGCATTCAACCTTTTGAAAGAAACATTGCATATTCGTTAGGAACCTTTCTAGGGGTTGGGGCAAATTTCTAAATATTTGGTTGTTATTACATGATGGAAATTATGTGAGTGGCCATTTCGTTTGAGCCCTTTTAAAATCGTGTTTGTTCATGTGTAATTAAAAAAGACGTGCTTGGAAAATATTCTACAGTCTGAGATGGGGTCATTAGATAAACTAGACTAATTATCATTTTACAAATGTAATTGTAAATTAAATAAAGTATCAAAAACAAATTTAATCACAGCTGTTTGGAAGAGTTTGTTGCCTAAAATTTCACTTATCACCACATAATATAATTAAGCAATTACCCAAAGACAGCTGAATGATAACTATCACAGTCAAAAGCTGAAGTCTTCAACTCTGAGAAAAGTCACTGACAGTTCACAATAAACCAAGAGAGCAAAGGTCCAGGGCAAGGGTGTTTTTGTATCTTGGAATTCTGGTCATCCTGAATTTTGGGGCATTTTCTTACATTCCTGACATAGCTTTTAGCCACCTGGTACCTAGACCTGTAATCAATATATGTATCCACTAGGCCCCAATGTCAAAGCATCAGAGCTCAGAGCGTCATAAAAGCCCATGAAAGTGGTCTGATATTTATTTATTCCTAGATCAAAAAAAATTTTCTCATTATATACTACTGGTGTATTCACTGTCATAACAAGGTAAATGTAATCTACAATAGTTCCTTCAGCTTTTAATGGAGGACAAGCTCTGCAAAAGCAGACAACCAAAACCCATGAATTCAATATATGGTTTTATCTAGATTCTTCCCACAAGATTTAATGTGTATAAGTCCCTTAGGTAAATGTCAAGAAACAGCCAAACACAAGAAACAAAAGACCTATTTGACCAGTAGGGTGGCTGTGGGATCCTAAGATGGATAAATATCAACAGTTCTGTGTTCTTCACTACTGTGATGTGTATTCTTAAGTATTGACTTGGGGTGGGGAAGATTGAGAGACACCTGGAAGATTAGTTTAGCATGTCTCTGTGATAGCATCTCCAGAGATGATTGGATGTAACTCTGTCAATGGTTTAGCCCATCAATGGCTTCAAATTTGAACAGACTCTTGAGAAGTTTAACAGTGAAAGATAGGGACTATGTGAAGAAAAATTCACCAGGGAATGTTGTTCTGCATTTTTTTGCCTTGCTGCTAGGATGTCAGAGGGTCAACATGTGGCTCAGGAAAGGTGAAAACACAGGGATCTTTGGCATTATTTCTTCCTAGCCATTGAGGTACGGGGCTGTCAAAGTGCTGCTCAGGGAAGGCAAAACACAGTCTGACAGAAAAGGTCCAGTTTCTCCAGGTGAGAAATGGCAAAGGCTAGGACAGGTATTATAATTCTCAAACTCCTGAGTACCCAGGCACTGCTAGGTACCTCAAAGAGTTGATAACTATGGTTCCCATCCTCCTGTGTACCCAGATGCTGCTGGACACCTCAATGAGTTTGAAACTGAAATGGGAGTCTTCTGGCCGGAGATAAGCCCAGGACAGGTATAGAAATCCAACATAGCTCAGAGTGAGTGCCAAAGGATGGAGGAGCTAGAAGAGAGGCCTTTTATAGGAAACTTAAGTGTAGTTCTGTATGACAAAGCCTACCCACACATCACCAATCCTCATTGTAGTTCTTGATGAAGGAGACAGTCATTGCTTGTCCAGACTGGTTTATTCATGGAGAATGAGGATGCATATGTCTTACTCAGGATGAATGAGGATTAAATACCTTTTACAGGATGGAATGCCCAGGAAGAGAAACTCACTGTCTAAATGTTCAGGGCATATCTCCTCATCAGTATAGAGAACTCTAGGTTTTTATACTCCGTGGCCAGTTGTCATTTTCCACTTAGTGGGGGGGGGGGTCATGGTCACATGCTCTAGAACAGGAACCCAGTTAAGAGCTAGTCCAGACCCCTGCCATTCTTAGTTATGGGATTTTTTAGGGTTTCTGAACTTGTTACATACAACCTTATTAGTTTTTCTGTCTGGTGGCACAGTCCACTACCCCACCAGGGAATATCCGTGGAAAGTATGGCCAGACACTTTCTGCTACTACTTTTTGCATCCAGTCACCTTGAAGTACACAGTTCTGTGCTATCTTGCTACTATGACTTGCCTCACCATGGTGACGGGGCCAAAGACCTATTAACTGAACCCTCTCCATTAAAAAGTTTACAACCATGATCTCAAATCAATCTTCAACCTTTGTGGGGCAATAAACCATGAGAAGAAGCCTGGTAAGGTCATACTACTGCTTGAACTCCCAGGGACCCCTCCTGTGCCCTTTGCCCTTCCCTTGAACCCTCCTACCAGCTGGGCCAGAGATCTCCACATATAGCCTCTGGTACACAGATGGGAAACTCCTTTGAATCTGTTTCTCTCAGGTGTTTGTCACAACAATAGAAAACTATCTAACACAGGTATTTGTCACAACAATAGAAAACTATCTAACACAACCACTGTTGGTCCTGAGTTAGGCATGGTATGGTGGCTCATAAGGAACATTCAATATCTGAGAATACGTAAATGATTCTAAGGCATGGCATGGAAGCTACTAGAAATCAAGAAGAATGTGTGCGCCTATTGAGCAGCTCTTTGCCCATTTTTATAACAAATGCTAGCTGGTTTGATTCCTTGATGATGTGTTTACTTGTGTGCCATATCTTTCAAGTCTTGCTGTGACTGAAGATCAACCTACAAATAGGCATCCTGGGTGGTGAACATGAGAGGCTCATGGTTCTTCCATTTACCAGCCCTGTAACTTTTTGAGAAAGTCTTTCTTTTAAACATCAGTATAAATGGAATAGGTACCTCCCTGTATATCCAGTATAATACATGTTACCTGTCAAACATGACGACTGCTAAATGTCTAAATCCTAGAAAAATGATGTTTTGTTGTGTCAAGCCTATGATGCTCAAAGACATGATTAAGTTAAAGAGTCAAGAAGAACAGAAGTTGCACAGCTGCTTGGTGACTCGGTGAACAGTTGGCTTTTTTCTATCACTGGGAAGATACAGGGATGGAGATGAAATATGGTTTGTGATTGGTAGAGTTTGGTAGAAGAGCTGTTTGGGATTAGAAACTGAGAGACAAGGGGAGCTAGTAAAAAAACTAAGATGGCTGCATGAGCAACCATGCCATATCTTTATCAAACTGACTCCGGAGGCAGATGGGGCCTCAGTGCTTCTGTACAAGTAGTATCACCAAAATGGATGCTAAGTCTCTCACAGGCAATTTGCATAGTTATATGATACCTTAGAAGAGGTAGTATACATCCTGCCTTAGTCACATCTTGACTAGATAGATTGGATCATTATAGTGAGATAATATAAAATTTAAAACATACTTGTGTTAAATCTTAGAATTATCCTTTTAACATTTTTATATGCATTCATTTATTTATTCATGCATTTATCTACTTGTTCTGATGCTTCTTCAGCATTAGTAAGTATCGTCATTACAGGTCCAACTTTTATTTAATCGGCTAATTTATTTATTTACATAGTTGATCAAAGGAAACTGAAATTACAAGAAGTCAAATTACAAATAAAAAAGGATTACTAGGGGCAGGGAAGATAGTCCAGTCAATAAAGAGTCTGCGTTTCCAAGAATAAAGACCCGAGTTCAATCCCAAGAACTCACATAAAAATACTACGCATGGTGGCATGTGTTTGTAATCCCAGCCTCAGGGAGAACTAGACAGAAAGACCCTTGGTACCAAGGGAACACCTAGTCTACCCCAATTGGTGAGCCCGAAACTAATGAGAACCTCTGCCTCAAAGGTGGTGGACTTCATATTCTGAAGTTACCTCTGGCCTCCAGGCATGTAAACACACTCACACACACACACACACACACACACACACACACACACACAATCACATCAACCAACCAACAGAAAGAGAGACTACTGTATTTTCTAGTGAGACTAGAGACAACAACCAAGGAGTAAAGAGACACATAAACAATGATCCTGGGTGAAGAGAAGCATATTAAGTAAAGGAAAATTAGGCAAGTGTTTAGAATCACATGGATGATTTAGAGGCTCAGGAAAACTAGAATTTGCAAAGCAGGGGATTCTCTGCTATTCTGTATCCTCTCCAGTGCTTTACTTCAGCGATATTCTTCGATGATTAAAGTTTACCTAATCTTGTATAGTATGCAGAGTAGTCTCAGCACTAGCAGTAGAAAGTACGATGAGGTAAATTAGCTTCCAGTTTTTGTTTGGTCACATGTGGTCTATGACTATGAAAAAAATAGTACCAATGTGCTCAGAACAAGACCATCCTGGGGAGAACATTAATGTGTGACTCGGTAGAATGTACATCAAACATCATGATAGCTGACTCAGAACATAACAATTAAAGAGGAACACCTACTTAGGCAAGAAGCCAACAATTATTTACATTTCCTAAAGTATTTGCCTAACAGTTAATAAAGATGAAAAGTTCCAGTGCTTTCCAGCAGGAATTTCATTAAATTCTTCTACCAATCAAACATCTGTCTTCCATCTCCAATATCTCAGGGTGCATACATGAAAATCTTAAGTATCCATCAGATTAACTAGAATGTGTTTTCTATTTTTTGACATACTTATTAGGGAACATACCAGTGCATGTATGTGGAAAGTTAGAATGGGAGCCATGTCTTTCTTTCTACCAAATGGATCCAAGAGAGCAGATACAGGTCTTGAGGCTTGGCAACAAGAACCTTACTGCTGGGTCATCTCTCTGGTCCCTAAAATTTCACTAAAACTCAATGCATTAAGATCTATTCATTTCTTACTAGGAAGTTTTGCTGGAACTTTTCTTAAACCGTTGTTGGGTGGAGAATTTTTTTCCCAACACTAGGGATTTGCAAGTACATTACATGCAGGTGTTTCAAACCACCGCTGTATAAATGGCCTGGTATATTTAAATTAACACAATGCCATACAGTGTGTATCAGTCCCTTGTCTCACATGTTCCTGTACCATCCTCTATTTAAACAGGTGCTATTTATACTCATTATATAATAAGCAAATGGAATAATGTGAGAAGTCATGCCTTGCTGAATTTTAAATTCCCCGGTTAATGTATGAAATTAAGGAAAATTTATTCATTTTAGAAATGGTGCTATAGTTATTATGCGCCCATTTGACCCTTTAAATTAAACTAATTAAGTGTAACTATCTGCATTATTATTTCTGTGATGGATAGCCGATTGGATTTTATCAGTTTCTTCCCAAACAGTCAAATCGTACATGTACCTATTCAAGTGCATGTCACAGTTTTTCTTTTTTGTTGCCCATTCTGTGGCTTTTCTCATATGCTAATAGTGGCAATCTCTCTCCAAAACAGGGATGGAAAATTTGTAGTCATTAACCCAGTAATAGTTTTACTTTGGAAAATGTATAAATTGTATTTCTTTCTTTTTTTCTTTCTTTCTTCCTTTTTTTCTATTTTCTCATTTAAGTCATTTAACTCAGATGAATTGGGCTAAGTCTAGTCATTTTCTTGAGAATTTTTCTCTCAGTCTTCATCGTAAAAGTTTTAGACCTTTAGGCTGGAGATATTGTTCAGTAATAAGGCTGCTCTTCCAGAAGACCTGATTTCGATTCCCAGCACCCACATGGCAACTCATATCTGTCTGTAGCACCAATGCTAGAGGACCTGATGCCCTCTTCTGGCCTCTAAGAGCAGTAGGCACACATGTGGTGCACAGACATATCATGCAAGAAATGCATTTATACATACATTTTTTTTCAAAATTCAAGATATGAACCACTACACCTCATAATTGTTCTAAATTTATTTTTTAAGACTGTTTATCTTAGAAGCACAATCTTACCATGTCTATCACTCTTTTCAAATAGAGAATTCTAATTCTTCTTTGCTAATATCTAACCAAGTTACCCTGATTGATATTGGACACCAGCAGTAGTGGTTATGTCAGAATATTTCATTTACTTTCCCTACTCAGTTAATTCCATCTGTCAATCTCTGTAGATCCTCCCTTTCAGCCTTCTCTAGATTTTCTCTCATCCAAGATCATAGCCAATCCTTCTCTTAGTCTACCCCTTGCCCTAAGCAACTTCCGTGAGGCCTTCCACTCTCTATGAAGTAGTTGGAATAGCTCGCTGTGTTTAGGATAATCTCCTACCCTGAATATGCACTGTCTCAACTGTGAGCCTTCTGAAAGCCCAGAGGGCTCCTCTGGGAGCCTCCTTGTGTCAATTTGACTGCCGGAGCACATTCTCCAGGCCTCACTCTTAGGACTGCTGTCCTGGCCAAATTCGAGTGCCAGCTCTTTAAGAGAGAGATGCCGCTTCCATTTCTTGGAAAGCACTGTGTCTGACTCTCAAAATAATGTCTTCCATCAAAATAATATCCCTTAACTGGATGTCAGAGCCTATGGCCCAAGCCAGGGGTCCGATCTGCCAAGTCAGCTTCAATTGTCCCTTCTGGTAAATTTCTTTGCAAGTTTTCTAAAAGTTCTAGGGCTAAAAGCCCCCAGAAGGTGAAAAAGAAAGAGAGATATTTCTTCTAATAAAAGGATGAGAAAAGCCAACGTACATTCGTCCTGTGGGTCATCTTGTGCTAGCAGCAAAAAGAGCTGACTATTCTTAAGATAGAGAAACAAAAAGAAGGGTGATTTAATAAAAAGTTCTGAGGCTTTGCTGGTCTTATCTCCCATCACTTTCATTTTTAGAGATATTTTTAAGGGAATTCACACTACGGAAGCAATCTGTCATCAGCTTGGTCCTCTGAAAAGTCAACTTATCCCAAAGTTCTTGGTGAGGCTGCTTCATTAAGAAGAGTCAAGATTTCGAATAAACACACTAGCCACTCTGTGCACTCTGTACAAAGCTGGATTCAGTATTTTCATGTGATTTAATGTATGTACACACACACAGATTGGTCTCAGCCTAGTTTCCATTCCATTTACATTCAGAAAGAAAAAGGTCTCCGTATTTTCAGGGGTTGTCTATAGTATTCTGTTTTTATGGAAACATTAGAGAGAACAGCCAATTACGCAAGACTCCATTTCGTTTTGATTGCCTTAAAATACAAACTGCTGAGGTTTTATAGGCCTGTACTAAAGAAAGAAAAAATACTTACCACCTAATTCCGGATATCTTGTAACTTATAAACCACTAGACATAAAATCATTGAGTCTCCAGGGCAAGAAAGAGCCTAACGTGGAAACAACGAAATCAAGCGGATCAATAATGAAGAACGAAACGAGAACTTTCATTCCTGAAAAGGAGTTTCTTTTTCTACTTTTACAATATTTGCTCTTCTTATTTATCTGATTTTTCTGTGTGCCTATGTGGTCAGAATCTATCTTGTGGCTTTCTTAAGCCAACTACAGTTAAGATACATTGTTTACCAAGCAATAGTAGAAACGTGATTTTAAAAAAAAAAATTAAAACAATTACATTGTTCACTGGAACAAAAGTCACAAGCTCATATGCCTTCCAGAGCCAAACAAATAGCCTGTTGCCTTGTGAGGCTCAGAGGCATCGTTCATTCCTGCTATGTTCCTCATCCTGGTAGATGGGGAATAATAAATACACAAAGCTAGGAACGCCAGTGGCAGTGTGCAAGAAGAGCCAGTGTGCAAAGTGGCCCTGGACAAAATAATAAGTAACCATGAGCCTCTCATCAAACTGGCGGGCACAGGAGTCTGTCAACAGAGCAGATGCATTTCTACATGGGCATTTTGCACAGCAGGTCATGCTGCTTCTGATTAACCTCTCAGAAGAGATCAGCCAATATGTCTATGGATGCTAAATTGTGTCTCCTGGGCAGGGTGTATGGCTCAGTTGATACAGTGTTTGCCTAATGTGCAGGAAGCTCAGGGATCAATCCCCAGGACAGCATACACTGCCTAGGCAGAGTGGCACATGCCTATGATCCAAACAATTGAGACATGGAGGTAAGGAGAATCAGAAGGTCTAGGTCATCTGTGATTACACACCAAGTTTAAGGCTAGCCTGGGCTAAATGATATTGATCTTCAAAAGCACTAAATAAAAACTGTCTCTTGTATTATTAAATTATTATATCTTACCATCACTCATTTCTAAGATGGTTTTTTTCTTTCTCAGAGACCTGTTTTTAAGAAAAACTTTTTTTAAAGAAAAACTGTTAAATGAAAAGCTCATAAAGCAGTGAACCATCCTACATCCAATGCAGTTGAATTGTTATATTGTCTGTTATGGTAAGAATGTATAACGAATCTCTGTTTCCACAGCAACATATAATTTTTAGATCCAAATGCACTGTTTATTTAGCAAAAGACATCCACTGCCTCTTTGCAACTCTGCCTGTCTGTTTCTGCCATGAAACTGATCTTTGAAGTGCAATCAAGCATGGCACAGGAACAGGCAGTCTACAAGATGATATGGCCCTTAGAGAAGTAGCGAGTATGTATAGCAGAAGACAACAGCAAAAGTCATGGAGAACGGCTGTACACAGTTGGTTAAATATGTTGTGATAGTTCAAAGAAATGCCAGAGACTTCAGAATAATGAAGAATATTGAAAACAATCCCTAAAGCCAGCCATAGCTACGTGTGCCTCTAGCAGCAACTATGGGAGGCAGATATAGGTAGATCTCTCCAGCCCAAGAGATTCTTGGCCAGCCAGCACAGCTAAAAGGGTGAGTTTCTAGTTCAGTGAAAGAGCCTGTCTGAGAGGATGATGATAGGGAGTGACTGGGGAAAGACACTTTACTTCCTCCTTTGATCTCCATATCCAAGGCACAGAAACACTGATGTGCACCTGTGTGTGCATGTGAGACACACACACACACACACACACACACACACACACACACACACACACGGCCCTTAAAGTTGTACCTGAACAAAGTAACTTGAGACAAAGAAATTATATTGCATTAAATTAGTGAAGATACAAATGTTAGGTAAGCTAATAACAAAAACCAAAACAGATACTCTTAGACTGTTTAGGCTTCTCTCTAAGTGACCTCCATCAATCATGTCTTTCCTCTACCCTAAACCCTACAAAAGCTCCACTCTCTCACAGAGAGCTCAGGTCCTTGCAATGGCTATCCAATCTTTCATTCCAGCAGTTTCAACAAGGGGAAGCCCTTAGGTTCCCATGGTTCCTGTCTATAGGCTCTGTGTTTTTTATCTCATGCTAGAGGTCTTCTACCCCTGGAGACCCAAAAGCCTCCTTCCCATTCTCACACATCCTCTTATGTTCCCTCTTCCCGCTGAGGTTGTACTAGCCACTCTGTCAATATATATACAATATATATATATACAATGCTTATGTATAATTATTATATATTACATATAATTAGTACATTGTATACTATAACAAAATAAAATAATATATATACATATATATGGTGTATGTGTGTATATAGTATAGAGTACTATAATCTCACCATCCCCAAGTCTCCTCTTCTTCTCCTTTTATCCCTATCATACATATGTTATGTATTAATTTTGTTTAATCTCAGCTCCTTCTGTTACATAAGTTCCAGGAGATAGAGAGGTCTATGGATTCTGTCCACTGCCATGTCTGGGATAGTCCTAGGCATGATTGAATAGATGAAGAAGAGTCTCAAGCAGATGTAAGCACTGAGACATTACAGAATATACTGACAATGGGTAAGTTGTATCCCAAGTATACAAAGGAGCAAAACCTCACTCAGCGTGCACACTGGGTCTTTGGGGTGCAAAGATTACTCTATCTTACAAGGACAATCTCAGAAAACTCTCACAGTCACACTTGAAACCGTGATGAATCCATTTCCGTTCAGTATGACATGATCTCATCAGGACAAACACCAGTGTGGTAAAAATTAAAGCCATGGGATGTAAAGCACACCTCAGCTAAAAGTCTTCTTCTGATAGTTAATGTGAAGTTCAGGTTTAAAATGGAGGCTAAACTTCAAGTGTTTATAGGTTGTATGGATCAGTAATGATTATTAATTCCATATAAAAGATGAATAGAGAACAGGTGCTTATAGAAGCTTGATCCCTTCTTTTAATAGTTAACTAGAAAAGACAAAGCACCTTCAGTCTCCTAGACCTATCTGCTTATATCTACATAACTTGTCCACCACCCCACTTACCAGTGCTCTAAGTTGAAAGTACCAGGGCGCTCAGGAGTAAAATGTGCAGCAGCGCAAGTTCATTCACCGCATATCATTCCTTCTTCCATGACCCAGGCTTTTCAGTTTTATTTTTTATTTTTTCCATCAATCTCTTCAGCTTGCTTCAGTTATTGCACTACTGAGAAAAAATGGGGAAGGTTGACTGAATTAAAAAAACTTATTTATTTCTTATTCTTTACTTTTGTACTGTTTCATTAAAAAAAAATAAAAGCACTTTGAATTTAATTTTAAAACCAAAGACACTGAGTGATCTCACAGGCTACTTCCAATTGTCCATAATATTTCTACAATA
Organism: Micromys minutus; assembly: GCF_963924665.1. Taxonomy (NCBI): domain Eukaryota; kingdom Metazoa; phylum Chordata; class Mammalia; order Rodentia; family Muridae; genus Micromys; species Micromys minutus. The sequence continues at coordinate 53,747,752 of NC_137973.1, forward strand.
GTCAAGATGGACCACTTTAATAACTTTCAAATATTTTAATCTCAAGGTCTCATTCTATTATTCAAAATCATTTAAGAGTCTCAAAATGATTTCATGGATATGGGCTGTTACGATAAGTAGTAAATACTTACAAATCATAACAAAACTCTTAAGCATAAGCGTACCCAAGGACATATTCCACTACCTGTGGGAGTCATGACATCATCATATGTTGTTTATAATCTGGAAACGTCTTCAGTGTGAGGAGAGAGTTTAGAGTGGAAATAGCATTGTTTTGAAAATAGGAGTCACATTGTTCTGAATGAATGAATTGCAGGCAGGGCAGTGAAGATACCTCTCAAACAGCAGATGCCTCCCAAAGGTCTGAGGAACACTTTGGGTTACTGAACCACACTTTGAGGAACATTTACCTAATCTTTACTTGATTTTTTAAAAAATTACCCAAATCATTAGTATTTTAAGAGTGTTTCTTTTTTTCCCCTCACATACAAAGTCCTCTGTTGCCTGGATATGTCTGTTTTATCTTTTATCCTGAAGCTGTACTATCTGAAAAAAATGTGGTTTTGTCTCAGAGAGAGAGAAGAAGAAGAAGAGAGAGACAGACAGACACACACAGAGAGAGAGAGAGACAGAGAGACAGAAAGAGAGAGAGAGAGACAGAGACAGAGACAGAGACAGAGAGAAACATGAAATATACCCAGGTAACTCTACTTCTCAGACCCAAAAGCATACATGTCCAAACCACTCATGTCATTTCCTAGAAAGGGAAGCATGGCGCTGACTCAGTGTAAAAGAAGCTGCCAACAATGTTGCCTATCATACTCGCCCACTTTAAAATTTCTGAGAAAACTTCTAAATGCAGTATTTGGAATCAAAACATTGCATTCCCCTTGGTCTGTGGAGCAGAACTAGTACTGTGAGGTTCTGTCAGGCAGTGGGTAGAAGAGAAATGACAATCAAGATCCAGAAAGTTCGTTTGGTAAAAGATAGGAGTGGAGAAGGGGTTGCCTCTTGTACTGGCTGGTTCTGTGTGTCAACTTGACACAAGCTGGAGTTATCACAGAGAAAGGAGCCTCCCTTGAGGAAATGCCTCCATGAGATCCAGCTGTAAGGCATTCTCTCAATTAGTGATCAAGGGGCAGGGCCCAGCCCATTGTGGGTGGTGCCATCCCTTGGCTGGTAGTCTTGGGTTCTATAAGAAAGCAGGCTGAGCAAGCCAGAGGAAGCAAGTCAGTAACATCCCTCCATGACCTCTGCATCTGCTCCTGCTTCCTGACTAACTGCTTGAGTTTCAGTCCTGACTTCCTTTGGTAATGAACAGCAATGTGGAAGTGTAAGCTGAATAAACAATTTTCTTTCCAACTTGCTTCTTGGTCATGATGTTTGTGCAGGAATAAAAACCCTGACTAAGATACCTCTTAACAAGATTTTTACCTCCTACAGCTTTTTTGACCTAGTGATCCAGAAGTTCATTTATGGTCTCAGTTTTCCTAAAAGTCTTACATATTGCACATCATTACTATATTAGTGTTTAGGCAGGAAAAAAAATAAAACAAGGCAAGATTCATCAACTTGGCACAGCCTGGAACCGCCTGGAAAGATAGTCTTCGTGAGTGGTTTGTCCTATTATTATGTCTCTTAAGTAATCAGTAAGGAAAAACTAGTCTGGTGTAAGTTGGTACCATTCCCTAGGCAGGGGGGTCCTTATCCGTGTGAAAGTAAAGAATTCATCTGGCCAGCAAGCAAGTGAGCATCTGTGCAGTTCTTGTCTCTCCAGTCTTCTCTACAGATATGTGACTAGCAACTTCAAGTGCCTACTGTTTTGACTACCCTGTAATAAAAGTCTATTTGTGGGATTGTGTGCTAAAATGAACTCCTTCTTCCCTAGCTCTCTTTAAGTGGGGATTCTTTATTACAGAAACAGAAATAAAACTAGAACAAGGGTCTTGAAGGTTAGCACCGGTGGCCTTAGACTTGAGCTCAGATGTGCTGAAATCACAACTGTGCCTTAGGTTTTTTGGTTGGTTTTGGCTTTTGTTGTTGTTTGATTTTGTTGTTGATGTGGTTTTGGTGTGTGTGTGTGTGTGTGTGTGTGTGTGTGTGTGTGTGTTTCTTCTTGTCTGAAACAGACACGTGTTTTTCAAGCTGGCCTCAAGGTCTTGATCTTCTTGCCACAGCCTCCTGGATTCTGTGATTACAGATGGGAACAGTAATGGCCAGCTCAAAACTGCACCATCAGTAGCTCATCTTTAGGGTAATGTCTCCTTGGGATTTTCAGATAGCCTTTTCTCCAGGAAGTCTTCACCAGCACAGAAATCTTTCAGATGTTTGGTTAAGTTGACTACCCTTCAGACCACTAAGAATCATGTGACCTAAGGGTTACTACCTACCAGCCTTAATATTATCTGGTGAATAGACTGTAAATGAGAACTTCATCTTCCTATGTCTCCACTGTTGTCCTTGATAAATCAGGCATTAAAGAAAAGCAAAGTACAGAGTACTGGATTTGCTGCATCTCTGTGGCAAGAGCCACTGCGGCTCTCCATGCCTAGCTGCCTCTGCCAGTTTCTGAGGTAGGAAGCCATCAGAGGTACAGAAGTGTGACAATAGACAGACCAGCACCAGGAACTCTGAAATGCCACAGGCTGTGACTGCAGCCTCAGTCAAGCTGTCTTCCATGAGCAAACTCTGAGTTCTTCACAGCTAAAAACAGAGAGAAAAACAGGGCTATCCAAACACCAGAGTAAGGTAGTACACAGGAGGTCCTTGGCAGACTATACGCCAAGTACCTAACCCAAGGCTAACCCCAAGCTCACCACAATGTACCACTTTTTCCAAACACATTCCTCAGACCTGCATACAACATGTAGAAAACTGCAACCTCTCACCAGGATGCACCCCTTTGTAGACGCAAGAAAAGGATGTTCCCAGTTATTATCTAATATTAATGACTTATTTTATATAGGGTTTAATTCTCTCATGCTCTTCAAACAAATTGAAACATACATCAAGACAATGTCTCATCCAAGACAAGAATGTTTAGCATGATGAAGCTTCATGACTGGATTCTGCTGCCTGCTTCCTTTGTTTATGAAATACGAGTGGGATCCAAACAACACAGTGCTTCAAAAATGCCAGAAGAACAAGGGCAAGAGAAAACTATCCACAGAGCTTCCTTTAAGGCATGGTACTCACCTTATCTGGTTAAAGAAAACTTATTATCCAGAGTAAATACAAATGCAGATACAGAGAAGCCTTTAGAGCCCAGGTTCCCACAAGTTGTTTCAATAAATTAAAGCATTGGTGGAATCCGAATCAGGGAAAATGGTAGAATTAGTGAGAGGTAGATGAGTAAGCTAGAACAGGGCAAGCCTAGACGTGCAAGCCTAGATTTGTCTCACATTTTCAAAGAACACATTATTTGTTGTGAATATGAAGGACATGTGACATTAGTTTGGCCAGTGGATGCTTCTACTTAAACAAGCTCCTGTCTCTGCACTAGGGTGTTGCCTTAGTTAGGGTTTCTATTGCTGTGAAGAGATACCGTGACCATGGCAACTCTCATAAAGGAAAAAAATTTAATTGGGCCTGGCTTACAGTGTTAGAGTTTCAATTTATTATCATCATAGTGAAAAACATGGTAGCCTGGACATGGTGCTGGAGGAGCTGAGAGTTCTACATCTTGATGTGAAGGCAGCTAAAGGAGGAGACTGACTCATACTGGCCAGATCTGAGCATATATATGAGACCTCAAAACTTACCTACACAGTGACACACTTCCACAAACAAGGTCACTCCTAATAGTGCCAAGTTCTCCCTATGGGCCAAATATTCAGATATGTGAGTCTATAGTGGCCATAACTACTCAAATAAATAAAGAGGGGGAAGCAGAGCCCTCCCCATGTTCATGCAAAAGGAAGGAGAAGAAGAAACATTCCTGCTCCCACATGCAACAGGTGGGTGTGCGTTAGTCATCATAGAAGTAGTAAAACATTAGCTGGTATCCAGTGGCTGGTATGTGTATGCAGAGGGGTAACACTGGACATCCACCTGACCCAGGGCTTTTAGAGGCCCACATGTAATCAACAAATGCAAACTAGGCAGGCTTACTCATCCATTCCATTCATTTCGATGGGGTTTTCCCAGGTACCAAAGAAGCCTACCAAATTCACACATTCTTCTCTGTGACCTACTTTTAGCACATTTTCATCATGGTTTAAAAATAAAAGTTTCATGCTGCCTTGCCCCCTTTTAAATTCCTAGGAACCTAATAGTCTTCCATGAGGCTTGGAAAATAATTGCGAGCCAGCCTGCACTACCCCCGCGCTCTCCCTTTGTGTTCTGCAGCGACTCTGCTGCTCTGGATATTCTGAGGCTTATTGCTTTCCTGCACTTCCTATCCTCATTGACGGTTATTACTTTAAGTATTCTTTCTGCTGTTGCCTTTTGTCACCAAGCCTGGCTCACAAGACAGGCCAAGCCTTCCTTCCTTTTTCCATAATTTCCTATTTGCTCTCCATCCCTGTTAAAAAGCCAGTCCACCTGTATTTCCTTTTGTCATCTTCTTTTCTTTTCCTTCTGACAGACTTCCTTTTTTTTTTTTTTTTTTTTTTTTTTTTTTTTTTTTTTTTTTTTTTTTTTTCTGATGTGACTTTGCCCCTTTACTAATAGCTTCTATGTCATGGACCTGCCTGTACAAACTTTGTCCTGCCTGGCTCCAATCTTTGGCACCGAAATTTTATGCAAACATTTTTTACTATGATCCATGTTCCATTTTTATGCCTTTTGAAACATTACCCTGTCTCTACTGATGTTTTTATTGGAAATTACGAGAGCATTAAGTCATTAAAATCTGTATCACTTAGCCCTGTCACTTTACTGCCACCCTGTCAGCGACCTTTGGAATAACACCATAATGGAAAATTACTCTTTTGTGCACACAGTGAAAAAGAGAGAAGGGAAAAGTGATGGGAAGAGAAAACAGATGGAGTGCAGAGGCAAATCACTGGGGTCTGCAAAAGTGTCAATCCATCACTTTCTCAGAGGTAAATGGCCAACTGGAATTATTCTGAGATTCCGCAGATATTCTGGGATAAAAAGAGAGGGAAAAACAAAAAACAAAACAAGAAAGGAATGGAAGAAGGATAGAAAACTGTCCATTCCTTTTTCTCTTAACATCATTTCCTTCCTAAATTGTTAATTTATTCTAGGATTTATTTGTCACTTCAGTAAATGTTTATCGTGTGTTTGCTGTGCACTGGGCAGAAAACAGGAGTAATCCTCATTGGTTCAGAGCAGGGAACCACAGTGGTCTGGTGTTCATTCTAGTACCTAAAGAGTCTCTGCACAGTAGGCCAGTCTCCCAGAACTATTCCTCACTAGGACTGTGGTCAGACAAGAAGACAAGCCACACAATCTTGCCCGCTTAAGCGCTTTGTTGTGTAGGACATTAGGAGTCTGTGTTGATGAAGCAAGAGAACGCAACTTCCTGTTCTGATGGATCATTACCTAAGATGAACCAGATCCGTCTTTACAGAAAGTTTCATGGCATTTCTTCCTCTAGGCAAATTCACACAAATAGTGGGACTTCTAAACCACTTTTAGGAAGAGCGGTGAAAGGGACATAGTGTTTTGCAGAATAGCAAGAAGAGGAATAGAGGGGACAAGAGGTGACCTTATCTCCTAAGAATTGTTTTTTTCTCTGTTGTATCCCAGAAAGTCTTGAAAATGTTTCAAGGTATGCATTGATTAGTTTTCCTTCTAAGTTGTATTTCTTGGCATGAAACAAAACACAAAGGGGTTTGCATGCACGGGGCTCCAGAATTGGTTTGACTCACATTTGAATCTTGTGTGACTTTAAGGAAGTCCCTTGCTTCCCCAAGGAACAGTTTTCCTAGCTGGAAGAATAGGAATTGAGGTGATGCCAGGAGACTCTGTACAGGCATTGCTTCATCTACAGATGGTAGAGGAGAAGAGGTGATGCCCGAGCTCATTCAGGCATAGGTGGCATGTCCAGTTAGCAGCCAGCCTTCGCTTAGTCTGCCTGTTGTCTGGGCTGCACAGGTTGTCAGTGTTTTTAATCTCATCCCTGCTGCTGATCATCCTTTATGTATCCATATAAGCAGAGCAAACTCGTTGGGTAATGTAGGGAGTTAGATATGAGACTAAAGCCAAAGATTGTGATGGGTGAAAAACTCTCATAAAGAGAATCCTTAGCACAGTCATTATAGATTTCTGGCTGGGGACTGCATGCAGCACAATAGAAACATTCACCCTTGCGTTATTTCTGGAAATCCTTTGGATGTCAGGTTCAAGGCCAAAGAGACCACAACAGGGGCTCATTTAGAATAAGCAGATGGAGTTCTGCCCAGAGCTGAGGAGGAGTCCTTCAGTCTTGATTCCTTTGCTTCCAAGCCCCCTGGTGGAGAACAGAATCAGAGCACAGAGGTGAAATCCCTTATGGGACTCCTAGCATAAATCTGGTAGATCAGTAGTCTAGATTAGCTCATTTTCTGTTGCTAAAAACACAATACATAGGACGGGCAAGTTAGACCAGGAGGAATGTTTATCTTGGCTCATGATGATGATCCAGCAACAAATTTAAAAGTCAACACAACGCAGATCAGATTTTATCCCATGGTTTGAAATGTTAAGTGGTATGTCAGAGAAGGTGCAATTTCAAGAACAGACAAAACTTTAAAAAGGGTTAAACTGTCAAGTTTGAATTGTACACAAGGAAGGAAATTAACTTCATGTTCATCAACCTATAATTTTTTTCAAAGTCAGACATTCAGTTTTAGATCACAAAGCTCACTTATTTACCCAGTGGAGAATACTGATGCTAGACAGCATGGAAAATCTGACCGGAGATTCGTAGTTCCAACACAAGCAGATGTTTTACAGTGAGCAGTGGCTGTTTTCTAAACATCTGTCTATTATTATCTTGTGATTCCTCAGAGTCTTTCATCCATAGACACCTCTGCCATGCATGGGAAGGAACTGTATGAGTCTAGACTAGAAATTGAATATGCATCTGTGGTGATTTGAAAAAGAATGTTCCACATAGGTTCATACTTACTTTTAATTTTTTATTGAATTTTTCTTTATTTACATTTCAAATGTTAGCCCCTTTCCCAGACTCGCCTCTAGAATCCCCCTTCTCCATACCCCTGCCTCTATGAGGGTGCTCCCCTACCTCCTCCCTCCGACTCCCTCCCGCCTCCCTGCCCTAGCATTCCCCTATACAGGGCATCAAGCCTACACAGGACCAAGGGTCTCTCCTCCCACTGATGTCAGACAAGGCCAGCCTCTGCTACATATGTGACTGGAGCCATGAGTCGCTCCATGTGTACTCTTTGGTTGGTGGTTTAATCCCTAGGAGCTCTGGGGGGGGGGGTCTGGTTGGTTGATATTGTTGTTCTTTCTATGGGATTGCAAACCCCTTCAGCTCTTTTATTCCTTTCTCTAACTCATTCATTGGTGACCCAGTTCTCAGTTCAGTGGTTGGCTGTGAGCATCCACCTCTGTATTGGTCAGGCTCTGGCAGAGTCTCTCAGGAGACAGCTATATCAGGCTCCTGTCAGCAAGCACTTCTTGTCATCAGCAATAGTGTCTGGGTTTGGTGTCTACATACGGGATAGATCCCCAGGAGGGGCAGTCTCTGGATGGCCTTTCCTTCAGTCTCTGCACCCTAGAGCTGAGGCTGTACTAAAGCCCTCCATACCTAAGTCCTACCTGGAGAGAGCTGGTCTCCCAGGAGTGCTGGAACTCGTAAGCCCACAGGTGAGACCCCACTTTCACTCCAATAACTGTCCAAAGAGGGACTCAGCAGGAGTGCACAGGGCACAGGAACTGGGGAGCAGCCTGGGACAGGATCCTTCCGATCTCCATCTGTGCCCAGAACTAAGGCTGTCCCACAGCTCTCTATACCCAAATCCTGCCAGGACAAAGCTGTTCTCCTAGGAGTGCTATCACTACTAAGATCACAGGCTCATGGGCCCACAGGAAGAACAAGCTCCAGTTAGAGACAGCAAGACCAACTAACTCTTGAGATAACCAGATGGCAAAAAGTTCATGTATTTAAATGCTTAGGGAGTGACACTATTTGAAATGATTAGGGGTATGACTTTTGTTGGAGGAAGTGTGACAGTAGGGATGGGCTTTGAAGTCTTTCAAAGCCCAGATCATACCAGTATGTCTCTCTTCCTATCTGTGGATCTAGATGCTATTTTTTTAGCATCATGTCTGACTGCCTGCCCCTGTGCTCCCAACCATGATTAAAATGGACTGAACCTCTAAAACTGCAAGCCAGCCCCAGTTAAATACTTTCCTTTATAAGAGTTGCCTTGGTTATGGTGTCTCTTCACAGTAATAGAAAATTGGCTAAGACAAAATCTTAAGTTTAATGTCAATTCAAAGAAGGTTTTGTTCACATGTTTATCGTGTGTGTGTGTGTGTGTGTGTGTGTGTGTGTGTGTGTGTGTGTGTCGATGTGTCTGTGTGTAGGTATAGAGAGGCAGGGGGTTTACATAGAATCATCTCCCTCAATCATACCAACATATTATATATTATTGCAGACTATTTGAATCCAGAGGTCACCAATTTAGACTCCAGGAGTCTCTTGTCTCTGTGCACAGCAGAATTGTGGGTAACCTACCATACAAGCCTGACCATTGTATAAATGCTAGAAATATAAGCTCTGGTATTCAGGGCAAGCAGTTTAGCTTCTGACTATCTCCCCAGCCCCATAAACCTATATCTTACCAGTATATAACCTTGACCCAATCAGAGCAATGGGTCACAAAACGCCATTCAGTAGAGACTTCTAGAAAAGACTATCCTCATTTTCTGTTTTTTGTATATCAGGCTAATGGGATCTGAGTAACTGCTTTGGACATTTAACCAAAGATGACCTGAAGATTGTGTAGACACAAGTGTCAGAGTGCAACAAATCCCAGAAGAACAAACCCACAGATAAAGCATGCCATATTGGACCACTTGACTACGCAAGGCAATTAACAGACCTTCAGAAATCCCATTTTTCATTTCTTAAACAAAGGAGAGCTGTGGATGGGGGGATCCAGCTCCTGGTCCTTTAATCCTGTAAAATATCTTGTCTCAGCAATCCTTCCCCAAATAAACCTGCCTTTATTAAAGGCAACTCATACACCAAGTCAACATTTGTGTGTGTAAGTCACACAGAAGCAAGTTCTTAAATTTAGAGAGAGAGGAAGAGAGAGGGGAGAGGGAGAAAGAGAGAGGGAGAGAGAGAGAGAGAGAGAGAGAGAGAGAGAGAGAGAGAGAGAGAAAGACTTTCCAGAAAACTAAAAATAGTAGAGCGTATTGAATTAGAAATGAAAGGTGCAGATGTTAAGGCAGGCTCAGGGGCATCAATTCTAAGGTAATTTAAGGAAAGGAAATGACAGACGCTCTCAACCTCCAGCATAGTAAGTTGTTTCTTGATTCCATCTTAATGAAAGTAGCACACATTCTCTTTCCTCTTCTGCAATACAGTCGGCAGATTTTCTTACCCTCTCTTTTTATTCTCTTCTACTTTTTGCATAGATTTTGTATTTTTGTTTTTAATAAAGGTAGAAGTGGTTTTTTTAGAATTTCTATTGCAACAGCAGGGCTTGAACTTCAGGTCAGCTGAAAGGAAGAGTGTGTGCTGTCTCCATGGAAACCGTAGCAGTATAATGTCAGGTACTAAGAGACATCAAGAATGAAGGTATAAAATCCCTGCATCATTTTAATAAACACATCTTACTTACTGTTATTTAACCGTACTATGCGTACATATGCTCTATGCCTTAATAGCCACTCTTCATCAATTTCCTTTGACCGTGGCTAACCTCTCTCAGTTGGTCTTGATTATGCTGCTAAGTAAATAAAGATGAAAAGAATGCTCTTCATTAAAGTATTATAAATGCCTTATTATTCTGAAATCTCATTAGACATATATATATGCCTTAATTAGAAAACAATACAGCAGGGGACTCCTGCATGACGGTTAACTCAAACCCACAGAGACCAGCAGATCAATTAAGAATCAGGGCTTGCATTTTGCTCGTAATTCCTTCTCTTATACTACAAGCTCCCTGTGCTCTTTGTGGTGGGGGAACAAACAGAATAAGATGAATTGTTTTACACCAACCCCTGGTGACGAGTACTAGTACTTTAAGCGATTGTTTCATCAGAAGTATATCTGTGGGAGAAAGAAGAATGAATGCCCCCATGTACTCTTGGTCTCCCAGGCATCAGCAGATACACTCAAATGTTTGAAAACTCCATTGTACAGAAATTGGCAGGAAGAGCTCAGGGGCAATGCTGTGAAGCAAATGGCTGTTGATGACTAAACTTACCTCATCTTTCCTCTTGGCACTTCCCCTCAACCAATTGGTCTCTTTGGTTCTCGTCTGATCTTCTTTCTATATATTCCCTAGCATCAAGAAGGAAGGTTGAAGGAGAGAAGGGAAACAAAGAGAATGAAGTGGGAGTGGGAGACAGGGATGAGGAAAGGACTCGAGTATGATAGTTCCAGTAATCCCAGCATTTGGAAGGCAGAGGTGGAGCACCAATCCAAGGACAAAGGCAGTCCAGTTTACATTGTATATTTTAGACCAGATCCAGTTATACAATGAGAGACCTTGTCTCAACACACACACACACACACACACACACACACACACACACACACACTGTGCACATATGTAGGCTCGCTGCCATTAAGTTATCAATGATTATAAAGCAAACAAAACACTCTGGAACAATCCCACCTCCTGGAGGAAACAGTTGTGAACAAAAAGGCCAGTAAGGAAATCTGCAACATATGGAGAATCTTATAGAAGGCTGATTATTAACTGCTTAGGATTTTAGAGTTGTGTAAAAATTAAAATGTTAAAAATCCAGAGCCTAGTTACATTTTATTTTGGGGGGCTATCTTTGGCCCTTTTAATACCCACTCTTTGTCCATTTCTGTATCAGACCTAATACCTTTGTGAAACCTCTTACAACGTATTAACAGACTGTGGTGGGTTGAATATGCTTGGCCCAAGGAGTGGCATGCTTATGATGGCCTTCTTTTAGTAGGTGTGGTCTCACTGGAAGAAGGGTGTCACTGTGGGGGTGGGCTTTGAGACTGTCCTTCTAGCTTTCAGGAAGTCAGTCTTCTCCTAGAAACCTTCGGATGAAGATGTAGAACTCTCAGTTTCTCCTGAGCCATCCCTGCCTGGACACTGCCATGGTCCCGCCTTGATAATGAATTGAACCTCTAAACCCAGCCCCAATTTAATGTTGTCTTTATAAGACTTGCCTTGGTTATAGTGTCTCTTCAGAGCAATGGAAACCTTAACTAAGACCATTCACTTCCACCAACTAAGAATGTTGCCAGGTAATATCTGAAGTCCACAGCCGAGGTCTATACTCTTTCCTACAGCCACTATGCCCACCTGATGTTTCCAACAATGTATTTAAAAAGCATCTTGATTTAAGAATTTCTTTGTTCTATTTATACTTTTAAAAAACTTCATCAAACTGTTTCTGCTTTGAAACATGGTCAATCATATTTGGCTACAGAATAAAATATCCTGTTTGAAAAGAGAGCTGTCTTTCTTATGCCAACACAGCCAGAATACTAGGTGACATTTTTTCCTGGTTTAGCCAATTCCTCCACATCATTCATTTAAAACTTAATTGCTCAAGATTTTGAAGTTTATATATGGCATTAAAAGAACATTAAACAGGATCTGGAGAGATGGCTCAGCAGTAAGAGCCCTGGCCATTCTTCCAGAGGACCTGGGTTATTTCCAATACCTATACATTGGCTTGTAACTATCTTTAACCTCAGTTCCAGGGGAATCCAATGCCCTCTTATGGTCTCTCTGAGTACCAGCCCTGCATGTGGAATACCGAAATACATGGAGGCAAAATATTCATACACATATTTTTTTAGTTTAAAACAAAACAAAACAAAACCAAGAAAGACCTACTTACATTAAAAAATTTCAATTAAAATCTTATGAAAGAACTTTCATGATTAAAAAGCAAAGAACTATATGCTTCATGTAATCACCTAAATTCATATGCATTTTTATACATATACATATTTTTTTCAGACAGAGATGTGGAATGTTGCATTTAATAATAGAGAGATTCTTGTACCATGACCAATAAGAGCAAAGGTCTGATCTTTGGTTTTCAATGTCATCTGATAGTGTACAATAACCCAAGTGACCTTTCCGCTCTAGTCAAAGACTCCTCTGTAGACAGAAGAATGGCAACAACAGAATGAGGTCACCCTGCCTTGAGTAAAGGGAGATAAAAGAGAGAGCCCTAGGGAAATGGTACCTGCATCCGTACGACAATATGTGTTTTAAGTGCCAAGGCTTCATTAGAGTTGACAGTCTCAGAGGACTCTCAGAGTTCTCTTATCCTCATCCTGATCTACTGCAAGCCAAACACTGAGTTCAAGTACACACCTTACTTGTTCACGGGCATCGCTCTGGGAGAAAAGGTTTCAATCTCACTGACTCTTGAGCATGAGAAGCAGGATGAGACATGTATTGTCATCCTGATTGTGTCCTCAGAAAGCAGTGACACAGGAGCAAAACTGTGAGGCTATCTGCAGAGTTCAGCATGAAGGTCACTTGGAGGGCATCTGGTGTCATTGAAGTCAAGCCAGAATCTTCTGTCTGAAGCCTTTTGTCTTACCTAGAATATAGTCTTACCTAGCACTTACTCTATCCAATTGCTATAGGACTTTAAAACCCAGCCCCATCTGCCTCCACCATTTATTCATTTTCTGGCTGGCCTGAAATGAATTACTAGGTTGCTGAGAAAAACAGGAAACAAAGATGTCTACTCAGCAATTCATATAGGACCAAAGAGGGGCAGAATTCAGGCATATGGGTGGGTAAAAACAGGACTCACCCACATATCCCCTAGTCCACAGATGATGGGAGCCAGAAAAGTGGAGACAGAGAGGTCACAGCACATGGAAGAGGCATACAAAGTAAACCATGCTGTCTTCCCTCCGTGCCCCATTCTCCAAGCCAATTCACTCAACACATCCTTGAGTTTGTACCAACCTGAGCCACTCTGAAACCTCAGGAGGTTCACAGAAATATTCTTCCCAATATTAAGTTGGCTTATTTTTTTCCCCAAATGAGTACTTTTGAATCACAAATGTGTCTGTTCATTTCTGGACATAACTTGTTTTGCAGTGAGCAAATGGAGACTTAATGAATAAAATCTTGTTCTAAGCATGGCTATTATGTTTGATTTTATAATTCAGGTTTGTTTTTTTTTTTTTTTTCTTGCTCATCTTAAGTGCAAAATTTTCTGAATCCAAAATAATCTTACCTATTTCTGAACTAAAAATGCTAAAAATGGGGGGAGGCTTAAAATAAGTTTTACCATAAGTCCAAACTTAGTGGAATTTGCCCTTCTAACCTTTAAAATATGAACGTAAAATTTGGCTTATCAGACTAAGTTATTATTTCTTATTCTCCATAGGCCTGTCTACACACTAGAGTCAGCTTTGTGACTGCTCTTTCAAAGGGTTCTCCAAGGTCAACAGAACCTGAGATTACAAATAAAAAAAATTAATTTATGAAATCAAATCACAAGAAGCACTGGGCTCAGAAGAGTCTGCATCTTCCTTTAGTGGTCAGGTCTCTCTGAGGGACAGATGACATGTGGAACAGCCCGTCTCCCTTTGATATTAACTCAGGAGTGCCTGTGTGTGTGCATTTGCAGGCACGTGCACATGCACACGGGCATGAGGCTTTATTGAAAAAGAGATTTCAATTTACCTGAAAACTGTACCACACACAAAGCATTCTATAAAAGAAGGCAGCATTTGCAAGTTGATTCGAGCAAAAGGGCTTGTCGTTCAGTGCAGGAGAATGCCAAAAAGAGGCTGCTTCTGGCAGCCATAAACAGTTTATCAGTATAAATATTAAGCTGGAAGGGTGGTGGCTAGGGTCCCTTACCAGCTGACGACGCCCACGCTGCCACTGTCACCGAGCCTTGGACAGAGGCCTGGAGGATTGAAAAAGAAATACACACACACACACACACACACACACACACACACACACACACATGGGTCACTCAATAATCGGTGAATGCCAACCAGGCTTTACTCGAGACTCCTTTTATATGGGGTGAACAACAAAGCCTGGGAGGCCAGGTGCAGTCACGAGTGTTCAAAACAGGATGTTTTCAAGGTAAAGATAGTGAGGATGGACCATTCTGGGGCGTGGTTAAAAACCACAATGGATACAAGGAATGAGTTTCTTAGCAAAACAAGTGGGGGAAGGAAAAATAAGGCCAAGGTCCAATGGCGGGTCACAACAACCAGGGTTCCATCAAAATGAATGACTTCATTGTCATTGCTTCACAAAATGCTTCTATCAGGGGGTGGGAAAAAAACAAAATAAAACAAAAACAAACAAAAAGCTCCACAATGAAAACCTTACTGGAAACTAGATTCCAAATGAAGGGAACCACGGCTGGACCGTGACAGCCTTCCTCTAGGACAGAAGATCTGCTCCATCCATCCTTTCTAAGATCCTCACCACTTCCTGGCACTTGTTTTCAGTTCAGCGGGTATCCAGATTCTTATGTACCATCAGTGATGACAACGAAACTGACAAGAAAAGTCTGCACCCTTTGAATCAGCCCAGGGCCTCCCTTGGCAGCATGTGAAATGGATGCGGTGACCCATGACAAACACATTTTGGTTCTCTCTAATGAGTGCATTGTTTAATGATCCTCATGTCTGTACACAATTGGAACCCAAATGGAAAATTATCCTTATGAGAATTTTTCATCACCGTGAGTCACGACTAAGGAAACAGGCTGAAAAGAGGCATAGGCAAAGGAGGGGGAGAGTAATGACATGCCCTTGGGTCTCCCCAACACCTGAGTTCACCAACAGCAGACCTTCAGGTCCTTCCAGGTCTCTGGCTCTACTCAGCCCACACTGGGGCAAACATTATCCAAAATGGCACAATTTTGGTGTTAGGCATTGTGCCAAAAGGCTTTCAGTATTGTGACTCATAGGCCACCTGTTATTTGAGGAACAGAGTCAGTCAGTGGCAGGAACTCTCCGCAAGCCTGTCATTGGAATGCCTAACCCCACCTCAACAGTTCTGATATTGTTCTTGACTCTGTATCCATGTGTTCCTTGAAATTCAAACTTAGCCATCTTTGTTGTTGATGCTGCTGCTGCTGCTGCTGCTAAACATTTAGGGATGGGCTGGAGGAATTGTTCAGTAAGTAAAATGCTTGTCTGGGTGGGTATTAGAGGGGAGCTCTCCCACGCCTTCTGACTAACCAGACAAGCTCATTTGTCAGACTCCAGGCTATTGAGAGACACTGTCTCAACCTTATGAGAGAACCACCAAAAACAAAAACTAACGTGGAGAGAACCAAACCACAGCTGAGGTTGAAACTTGCCTCCACATGCACATACACATATATGCACACATATGAACGCATGTGTTCCTTTGGGGAAAGCTGGCTCTGTGATTTCCACAGCAATCACAACAGGTTTCTGTCAAACACTGGATAGAATGATTCCAGTGCTGAGCTTCTCTTTTCTTCTCCAAACAGAAGGATAAAAAATCATTTTTAATAATAAAAACTTAAATATAAGGTTCAAATCTGAGACAAAGCAGAAGGTGTTTTCTACAGCCATCTTCCCTGGGATGGCGCTCCTTGGAGGATGGTGTAGTCCCAGCTTCAGGCTGAGTCCTTCTCCTGCTTCACCAATGGTCATTAGGATGTTCCTTGGTTTTGTCACCCACTCTCAGCAAATGTCTTCTGGGACACAAGGTCTCTACCCCTGAAGACAATCCTATCTATGGCTCCTATTGGAAAATAAAATGTCCCCAAGTAACTTCAACAGAAGAAATAGTAGTGACATGTGTAATTAAAATGCCAGTGTCCTGCGTGATTTAATGTGCAAACCAATTTTGAAGTTATTTGATATGACCTATTTTTAAAGTAAATATAAGAAAATAGTATGTCCTATAGAATATATTCATAAGTATAACACTCATGTTCCAGCCTGTGGGCTAAAGGTGTAGGATAAAACATTAGAATTTTAAAATAGGCTTCTGAACAAATTAGAGGTTAAGATTGAGGAAAGAAAAACTCTGTTTATTGGAGGCACCAATGAGACCAGGCCAGCTATGAGAAAACAGGCATTTCAGGCACTCTCCTCTACATCTCTTCCAAGGAGGAATGTGGAGAAGCAGAGGGCTGAGAGAGGTTGCAAGGCTAGGTTGTGTTTAAGGTGGCCATGTTTGCGTCAGCATACACAAAACTAGAAAAGAAAAATGTCAGCCAAAGTGTTGAGACTGAGTGAAGCAACAAACTCGGTCCTAAAAGGTACATCTTGGAGTTGGAGGTTTAGGTCAGTGGTGGAGTCCTGCGGGACATCACAACACCAACAGCAGCAGCAGCAGCAACAACAACAACAACAACAATAATAATAGACAAACAAGACAGGGTATCTTTACCATCTGCTCCCTCCTACTTCACCAAGACTCAGGGAGCATCAAGAGGATGAGGAAGGATGTAGGAGATGGAGAATCAGGAGGGATGCTGCTCAGTGCTGTCTTCAGGACAGGGCTACCAGAATTCCAGCACAGTGGGAGAATAAGCCCTCAAGGCCACACCCATTCCTGTGGAACGATTGGCAGGTGATAATTCCTGGGAGGGGTAGAGCTGTGCTTCTTTGACAGTGTGGTCACTGGGAAGTTATCCATGTTCCAGTTCGGGGCCCACATCCATGCACATATGGGAAGCACTGATTGAACATAAAATGCTATTTTTAAAAGGAAGAGACCCTGAAGTTCTAAGGAGGAAATGTAGTTTGGGGAATGTATCCAGGGTGATGTTGAAAGGGTAAGATGGGAAGAAGTTATAAACACATTTCATATTATACAAACATGAAATTCTCAAATAGGAGGCCAGAGAGGCTGTCTCAAGGCTTTCTGGGATCCCTGTCACTTGGATGTGCCTGTTAAACATGGTACAATCACAGCATCTCCATCACCTTTCTCCATGCACACTAATACCTCTAGCAACGTGGCACATGGGAGGTTAATGAAATGGACGGAGTAGCCCGGAATCTTCCCTTGAGATCACCTTGCATTGCTTGGCTAATGTTCTACATTCTGCTAATGTAAATGACAACTGTGGAATTTCCCAGTGCCCAGGAAGGCAGAGGATATCATCAAACATCCCACTAGCTCCCCATTCTCCTTCCCCAGTCGGTGTCTCTATCACTGTAGAAATAGGCTCATTTTTTAACAGAATTATGACAAACACCACAATGGCCTCATTTTCCAGCAGCACTAAAGTACATTTTTAAGATGCATTTCATATCAAAGCCACTCTAATTTCAGCCTTTTGGCGTCTTTATTCTCCTTCTCTCAAGAAGCAGACTATGTTTCTGAAAGCCACTGGGAGAGTGGAGGAATGCAGGCAGCATCTGCCTGGGACAAGATGCTGCCTCCCAAGTCTTTAGCGATTCACAGGTTGTAAATGTACTGGATGGTGTAGTTGTGTAGAACCAGGAGTTCTGAAAAGGCTTCCCATTTGCAACTTTCAAGTGGTTAATGGTTGACAGTGCTCCATCCCTAACACAGTCACAAATGCCAGCATCTTACCCACATCCCTTTTCATAGCTATGACTTCAATTTCTTTCCCAGTACTTCCTATTATCTAGAATATGAGAAGTGAACACTACTTTGTTTATTTCTATGAACCTTCCCCCCGCCACACACACAGAATCTTAAATAAGTACTTCAGTCATAACTGGATATTTTCAGACTGTTTGGAATTATCCCCAAACACTTCTCATTTAATGAACAGAAATCTTTTACAAAACAGGTGGACTTATAGTAATTGTGCATGTGATCTGGTATCATGGACAGCTGTGAGTACAACAATGTAATGTGTTTCTTCTTATATAAAAATACAAGCTCCCCACAGCTTAAAGTTATTACCAGGATTGTGACACTTGAATGGCCAGTTTCTGCTTCAGAATATCTCAGTGTAGAAAAACAAGCTGGCCCTAATCAGGAGGTCACTTGAATAGACTTTAGGATGCAAGACAAAGCTAATGCCTGGTTGACATTCAAACCCAGAAGATTTTTTTTTTCATCTCTGATTAATGGACTTGACATGCATTTCCCCTGCTTCTGTCAAACCAGTTCAGGATTTATTGTTAAATAGCACTGAGATCATAGGAAACTAAACCTCTTTGGATGAAAATATTGCACCAGAGGCCAGAGCTTCTGCAAAGAGCTCTGGATCACATAAGGAAGTATAAGGCAGTTCACAATCTTGGTTCATTTACCACCACAATGTCCACAGTTTGTCAAACATTTTAGAGTGGAAAATGGACAGACAGCACTAGCGAGGAACATGGCAGACATGGTGGAGTGATGAGATGTAAAACAACGTTTTAAAGAACAGTAGAACCAGGAGGGAATGAGATAAGGAAGATGGTATCCCTCTCACTTCATGAGCAAGTCATTCCCATCAGCTCCATATTCACCTAAAATGGTACAGGGGAGGAGCACAAAACTAAAATGTTTCTCTTAATCAATGGCTTCAGCTATTTAGATTTCTACTCATATAGACAAGAGACTACTAATTTGCTACTGCCAAAGCAATGTTAGGCTCAAAACCCCTACTTCTTTCTAGTAGGAAGTCTTCTGGGGTGCTCACTTGAGAGTACCATTTATGTCTTTCTAGAGGGTATGAGGTACATCACAACAAAAGGTATTGGCATTTGCAGTTAAAAGACCTAGCTATAAAACCTTCTTCTTTGTGGTTTTTGGCTAGTTATCATACTTGATCTCAGATCTTTCACATATAAAATCAGTATAGTTAAAATATTCTTCACAGCATTGTTGAAACATAATAGCAAACCTCTTAATTATTGTAGTATCTTATAGAAAACAATAAAATCATTGTACTTTATCTGGAAGCTGTAATAAACACTTTTTTAAAAAATAAAATTTGAAAATTCCTGTTCATAGGCCTCTTTGGGTTTGCATATGGATTCCCAAGGTTGACCCTGACACAAGCAACAAATCGTTGTATAATTACAATAGAGGAAGGAATCATGATGAGTTGCATAAAACTGCAGATCTCACAGTGTTGTAAAAAGAAAGAGAAAAGAAGCTCCACCCAGGAAGTCTCACCAACATGGCTGTCTAAACATGTCTAAACATGGACAATACCAACAGACATGCAAAAACAGAAGAGGGAGCCATCGTGATGCCCCATCCCTAGACAAAGATCTACAGGCAACCAGGAAAAACTGAACGTGGGGGAAATAATCTTCCCCAGGGAAGAACACACTAACTGGTTACCCTACACCAAATGATCTGCCCTGGAAATACACATATGATGGACAGAATACAGACTAAGCAGGTAGTATTTAGAAATATGTATGTATATATGTATACATGTGCCTGGAATAACAATGAAGAAAGGTGCCATGAAATTGAAAGAGGACAAGGAAAGGCATTTGGAAGGGTGTGAAGGGAGGAACGAAAGGGAGAAAATTATGTATTTATTTTATAATCTCAAACAAAATTTAAAACATTGAAAATGGAAACAGAATGTGACAATGTCTACTTTTTTTTTTTTCTTTTGTTAATTAGCTATGCTTTTTAGGCAGTAGATTTCCTAGTGTGGCTAAGATATTGTTTAATGGTGACAGCAAAGGAAATAATGAACCAAGACATGAAGGAGCATTTATGTGATGCCATTATTTACAAAGGGAAATCTACTGTTGCTAAACAAACCCTCCATGCGTGAGCTCCGGGCATCCCTACCTGCTTATGGTGACTGAGTCTTGGGAAATGAGACATGAAATATGAACCATCATAAATTTGCAACATATTTTCATTTACTTGTGTATTCTTCTGTGAGAGCACAACCTCTTACTTTGAGTGTATAAATGATTGGTTTGGAGATCAGAAATGTTAAGCAAAAGACGAGCGCATTATTCCTGCCCTGTTGCAAAAACTATTCCTAGTGCCAGGCTCCAGCCATGGCACATACACCAAACAACACACACACTGTGTCAGTGCTTCTGTCGCCTTTTTCCAAAGCAAAAAGCATCTAGATGAGAGATGTTAGCAATTCTTAATGAAGGTTCTAATTATTACTTAGAAGCAGACAGTAAGAGATGAAATTAACCCAGTCTGAAAACACACTGTGGCCATACCATTTCCCAGGAGATGCTATTTAAACAGTTCACTCCTGTTCTTTGACTGGAACATGTTTCAGACCTTAATTATGGTGTTCTGGGAGTCTATGACAGATCATAGCTTTCTTTAAAGGTTTCTTGCCAGGATAAAGCAGCACTAAAACACGCACATGCGCGCGCACACACACACACACACACACACACACACACATACACAAAATCTCACACACTAACTTAATTAGTGATAGAGTAATTAACTCTTTGGGGGTTTGATTTCATTTGGCCATTCATTAACTTTCAATTCTAGGTCAATATATCTGCTCCCATTGCCTTTTATTCCATCCTTAGAATAGAGGTTGCAGCAAGAACTTGTAATTTCCATAGCAAGATTGTGCTTTAGTTTCAAAAGCACATAAAAACTAAGGAGATGGCTGCGTTATGTTGCCACCATGGTGGCATAAATTCAATCTCTCTGATTCCGAATATAAACAGAATGGACCACTAATCCCAGCACTGGGCAGGAAGAGCCAGCAGCATCCCTCGGGCTTGGGGGCCAACTTGTTTAGCCAAATAGGTGGAGAGCACTTCACTGAGAGACGCTGCCTCAAAAAATAAGGTAGAGAATGGTAGAGAGAGAAAGACTTTTGGCATAAACCTCTTGGTTTTATACATATCTACCCAAATTTAGTAAAAGATGGTTATACGCACACACACACTAAATGAAATTGCTTGTTAGAAAGTGAATAAAAACTTACAGGGACACCCACTTGCCTGTCAGCAGCAGGAAGAGGGTAGACACCCGAGACATGCATAGACCATTTATATCAAACATGTTTGAATTTCTATCACCCAGCACACACAATGGGGAAAAAAAGATTTGCATGCATGAGATGGTAGCTGCAACTGTGCCTGACATATACCAGGTGCTCAGTAATTGTGAGGCAGCTTCTCCAGTCCCCCATATCTCCCGCCACAGAATGGGATACTCTGCATTTTAATTCAAGGCTGTCGGAGAGCACAGAACTGCTGTCAATCTGACGAGCTTTCAAACCTATAGCACCCCCACCACCATCCTCTTCTCAGAGAGTGTCCTTTTGGGTGACACTGTCTGTTCGTAGATCTAAGAAGAAAAGATGACAGACCTGACTTGAAACAGGGAAGGCTGGGATATGAAAGGTTACACTGAGTGATACTGAATGCTAGGAATGGCTTAAGAAAGGAATTCACTCTTCATTAGCAAAACCCAAATAAAACCTGCTCACATTAGGCTTACCATGACAAAGAATAATTCAATCAGTGGCTTCTTTTAAGATACGATATAAAGTTTCTTTGTGAAAGTAATTAAGAGAAAGGTGAGGAAAAAACACTTCTGGCCAAGGATGGTTCCATTTCACCATCTGCCTGGGAGAAAAAAAAATAACTTTAGATTTTGCTAAAGCGATAATACTATCCTTATTTTAAAAACTAAAATCAAACAATGAAAAATTTTAAAAATCATTCCCCAAATTAACCATCCCACAATAGCTTTTGATAGTAACCATAATAACCAGCCACCATTCTTTAGGGCTTCTCTGTGCTCATATTTTCAGGACTGGTTTTTATTCTACTTGAATTAAATGAGTAAAAAGTAGAAACAAAAGAAAGGGAAAATCATTCAATATTAGACATTTCTTTATCGAAAGTACACTGTTTTTTGAAAATATCTCTAAAGTAAATTAAAAGTATAGTGGAACATATCAAAACTAAGCTGTTTGATTTTAGATGGAATCTGACCATGTCTGGTATAATAAGCCATGAAATGGTAGTGGACTTACTATCCCTTTGCCTCAGACCACACTGCTATCTTACTGTCTCTCTGTCAGTGTTTGTAGCAACTGTATTCCATTGAGACCCTGTTGTAAGTTTCAGTTCCATATTTAAAATGATGAAATGCTCCTGTTTTTTTTTTCTCATTTTCTCCTATTAAAAAATATCTCATTCATTTCTTCATTGACTGGATGAGGTTATCCAGTTAAATTAGGTTTATTTGCTTTTCTAAGTTCCTTGTCCAGTTATGCTTCGAGGGCAACTTGTACCAGTGAAAATTATTGGGTCCAGTATTCGTCTAGAGTGTAACCAGTGTCCTTTCTAACACCAGTTTGGTATTTTTTCACATTGAATATGACTTGTTTTGTTTTGATACCATTTATCTGTTTAGCCTTCAAGCTCAGTAACTTCATTAGGATGCATACTGGTATTGATTACTAGCAATCTGAGTGATCAATAATGTAAGATCAATTGATGTGCAAGCTCAGATTTTTACATTGATTAAAGTGATTTTTATTTTATTTCTGTATGATTATTTCTATAATAGGCAGTAATATTTAGAATCAGCTACAAAGCCAAGAAAATGTGCTAAAATACATAACTTCCCAGTGTACCATGTAAATAGGAACCAAAGAAAATGAACTTTAGAAATCTAATAACTGGGGCTAGGGAATTGGCTTTGTGAATAAAATTCTCGCCACATAAGCAGAGGGATGCCAGTTTGGATCATTTCCACAATCCATATAAAAGCCAGACAGGTATGGAGATCTGCTGAGAATCTCAGCACTCTGGAGGCTAAGACTAGAGATCTACAGAGCAAGCTGTCGAGCTAGACTGGTTGAATTGATGTATTCCCAGTTTGCCTAAGAACATGGCCTCAATACATAAGGTAGAGGAAAATAATGTTCATGAATCTTCTGTCCTTCATACTTGAACACAAGGATGCACCCCCACACAAGCACACATACCATGTACAATAAATACTCTAATATTAGACAAAGTAGGTTTTAAAAGACCATTATGATGAAAAAAGGTTTTTAGTGTTAAATTGAAAAAGAAAACAAACTTATTCTCTCTATATATGCAATTATATAACCACATACTTGTTAATTGAGGAATTTTTATGCTTAATAATTATACTATGCCAAGGACCAGCCTTGGGTTGTTTGGGAGTGGCAAAAGAACAACTCAAAGTCAACCTTTGAATAATAGCTGAAAGTGGCTTGAGCTACTTGAGACAGCTCTCCAGATAGCTCACTTAGATAGCTTAGCTTTTTCTGACCAAAGCCTGGTTTTAATTTATGTATCAATTCAATTGGTTACCCAGATTCCTTTTTGATTATTCCATGAATCAGTATTTGATGACCTTAGCCCCTGATACTTAGAAAAAGGCAAATACATTTTTTTAAACAGCAGTGAATTCAGAGACCTGACTGTCTTTATAAGCTCAAACAATTAAGCTAGTTGGGTGAGATCCAGCCCAGAGATCACCATTCCTGACATGCCTGGGCCTAAACTAGCTCTGTTCCAGACTGACCTTGAACTCAGGAATCTGCCTACCTTTGGAAACACAAGCAATAAACTTATCTGGGTGGGATCTTGCCCTGTGATGACCTAAATTTCTTAATCTTCTTCCTTATTATCTTTCTAATAAGCTGGCTCATAATGCAGCTGCCTCTGTTCTCCTAGAGGTATAAACCCCTCATATAATTCATACTGCATCCTTATATTTTGCATAGTTGAGAAATTATATACTTTTTGAACTCATGTTTTTAGAGTTCTTTCCCAAAGCCTTAAGGGTCACCCTGGCGGTCTTAGCTTTTACCATTTTACTAAGGACATTAGACACACCCTTACCTCCCAGACTCCCACTGTCTCTGATATCATGGAGGCATTATCCTTTGCAGAGAGTACATTGCCACAACTCATCAATCTAAAAGAGAGGATAAATTTCCAAACTTGGGAGTGTAAACAGTGGCACTGCAGAAATCACAAACTCAGGAGTGTAAATGGTATCACTGTAGGTATCGTATCTTTAAAAGAAAATGTTGTGCACAGCTTCACAAAAGTTAATTTTAAATTCTGTAAGTCACTGAAAAATATAGTGTGTCAAAGGTGGTGAAAAAAATGGAGCCCACATGGTGACACACACCTACAGTTACACCAGCCCTGGGATGCTAAGGCAAGAGCTTCTCCTGATTTTTATAAAGAAAAAACAAGAGAGGGAGGGAGGAGGGAAGGAGAGAGAGACAGACAGAGAGAGAGAGAGAGAGAGAGAGAGAGAGAATTTTATAAACCCCACCTATTAATTAAATTGAGTAATATAATTACATATAACCCATCAAAAAATCCTTAAATCCACAAAGCTTTATTGGTTAATTGTATCAACATTTAAAGAATACAGAACAATAATCTTTTACTTAGTCTGAGAGAACAAAATGGGATGACCACATCCCCAAATGATTTTAATTTAGACAGCAAATTATTTTTCCGACTCAATAATGGCATGAAAGTTTTTATGGGGTGGGGGTGTGGCAGGAGAAAAGGAGAAAAGAAAGGAAAAGAAATGAGGGAGGGAGAGAGAGGGAGGGAAGAAAAACATATTTATGTTAATGTTCTATAAACTTCTCTTGGAATCTTTATAATGCCCACAGATCTTCCAATAAACCCAAGTAGTATATCTACCTGGGTGCTTCGCTCCCAAGACTGTAATGGAAACTGATTCCTGATTAAGATACTTCCTGTCAGAGGAGCCAAATACCAAAAGGCAAGAGGTTAAAACGACTTAAAATTTAGCCATTCTTGAATCAAATGAAAATGTTACAGGCCCCAGAGACTCTTCCTAGATTTAGACTTTTTCCCGTGACCTAAAGGTAGCCATTTGAAATTAGTTAAATAACATTATATTCAACCTTTCGAAATGAAGGGTTTGCCTTTTTATGAGAAATTGGCATTTTCAACATCAGGGAGGTACACAACCTTCTTGACACAGTGATTCTCCAATGAAAGCATTTCTTTCCTCTTTTAAGATAATATGTTTACCAATGGTCCAGCCACGACCTGAAAAGACCTATGGTAAGATATGCCCAGAGGGAAAAGAGGCTGAAGTGTCAGGCTGCAATTCGGAAAACAGGAGCACAGTAGTGATATTCCTGCAGAAGCTTAGCTAAACCCATTGCTAGTTTGCTAGTTGGGGTTTGGGTCTATTTTTTCACCATGTCAAAAATGAGCATCAATGGCAATAACCATAAATAATATTTTTTTAATATATGGTACTTCCTACTGCAAAGAACTTCATGTTGTCAGGTTTCCTATGAAAACAAGATTTCCAAACTAGATTTTCCCCTTGATTTAAATCCCATTCATGTATCTTATATGTTATCTAACTTTGGATGAGATTCATGTTTTGTTATGTTTTGTTTTGTGGTACTAGGGTAGAACTCAGTGCCTTTCAGATATGCTAGGCAAGTGTTTTACCACTGAACTGTAACCCTGGCTGTGCTGAGTAATCTTCATTGTTAACTAATCTTGGATCACCTAGGAAGCACATCTCTGCAACCACCTTAGAGTGTTTCCAAGGAACTTTAGCAGATGAAGTACAATGTGGGTGACATTCTGCCACAGGCCTAGGTACTAGACTGAATAAATGGGGGAGGGGATGAAAAGCCAGTTAAGCCCCAGCCCTCATTTCTCTATAGGTCATGGCTACAGTCTCAACAAGATTAGCTTTCTGACCTTCCAGCTACTATGTCTTCTTTGACATGATAGCCTGTCTCCTCAAATTGTGAGTCAAAGCAAATGCTTGATGTTTGGTTTCAGGCCCTGGGACAAGAGATTGGGATGCATATTTTACATACCAAAGCAGTCTTGGCCTCCAGGTTCTCCCAGCACCACTCAGTCCCTTCCTGGAACACTCTGACCCCAACCCTGAACTGGGCTGGGCTTGGTTGGGCTGTCCTTCCCCTATGGGCTCTTCCCTATATACCCCAAACCTTTGGGTATCCCCTTCTCTCTCTCTTCTCCTTCACTTTTCTGTTCTTTCTCTCTTTCTCTAACCCCCTTTCCCCTCTCTCCATTCCTATGGAACTTCCCCTGGCCTCAGTCCTTGGGCCCTATGAGCCCACCTGAGAGCAGCCTCCTAATAAACCTGTATCTAATCTTGTTTGAACTGGCTCATTTCACCACCAGAAAACTATTACTTTTCTCTTGTATTTTTTCCCTTTTATACTTGTTTTATTTTGAGACTGGTCCTCACTAAGTTGCCCAAGTGAGTCTTAAATATTTTATTTTCCTGACTCAGTCTCCTAAGTTATCTGAGAGTACTGTCCTGTGCTATCGAGAGGATGAGTTTCTCAATGTGCTTTGGTTATGTCACACACATGTGAACACGCACATGCACATGTGCATACACACACACACACACACACACACATATATATATATATATACACATACATACATACATACATACATACATATGAGGAGCAACAAGTACCCAGAGCAATCTCATGAGAAGACTGACCTAAGTCTATGTAATCTAATCCATGGTGCTTATAAATTAAAACTGACAAGAAGCAGCCCAGATTTCATCCTGTGACCTCAGAAAAATGACAGTACTTGGTATGTGTGGTGGTTTGAATAGGAATAGTCCATCCATATAGGCTCATGGGTTCAAGTACTTAGTCACCATGGAGTGGCAGAATTTGAAAGGTTTAGAAAGTATAGCCCTACTAAAATAGGTGTAGCCTTGTTTGAGGAAGTTTGTCACTAGAGGTAAGTTTGAAGTTTCAATAGCTTGAGCCATGTCCAGGGTCTTTCTCTTCCTGCTGCCTGCAGATCAGAATGTAGAAAACCTTCAACTACTTTTCCAACACCACGTCTCCCCAAATGCCACCATGATCCCAGTTATAATGAGAATGAACTAAATCTCTGAACTGTAAGCTAGCCCCAATTAATTGCTTTCCTTTATAAGAACTGCTGTGGTCATGACATCTCTTTACAGCAATAAACACTGACTAAAACAGCACAGTTGTCTCCTGTGATTAGTCGAGATCTATGAGTTTCCTCACCAAAATACCTATCCCATAATAAACACTTAGTAATGCTGCCATAATGAGTGAATATATTTTAAAATGGGCAAATCAAACAGAAGTAAGGCATGAACCCATTGTCCTAGCTGTTTAATAGAAACAAGACTTGGGTTTACCTAAGGTCCCATGGCTACTAATTACAAAGCTGTATTACAAACCTAGCTCTTCTTTCTCTAAGCCTAGAGCTGTTTCCTCAATTCCAGAGGCACTCGTGACAATATTTACTTGCCTTACCTGGATGGGGTCATTTTATCTTCATTTTGTATGTGTGATTTGTTCTAAGTTAGGAAGTGTCCAGATTCACTCAGCTTGGGAAAGAATCCTGGTAAACAAGTTTTCATGTAAATGCAGATAGAATGTGATATTTTAAATATTCCCAAAGTGTGATAAAATGGAAAGCTCCTGGATTTATGTAGTGTGTATTTAATATAAAATAAAAATATCACCACAGAAAGTATTGAGCAAATAAATCCTCTTTCCTTCCTTTTTTCTCCCTTGAATCTTCAGCCTTAGAAAATTAAACATAGCCAGATAAATGCCTTTCCCAAAGACAATATGGCAATACCAAAGTAGCATATTTAGTCATTTAACTAAGGTATAGAGAGTTTCTTAAACTAGCTAACATCTGAGAATTCCATGAACCTCGCCTTTACTGGTAGATTTGTGTTGATTGTGGCTAGTATAATGTGAAATCCAAGTGCATGTCCACAGAATTAGAAAATTACGTTTTAAAATAACAGTATGTTGCCCAATACAATATATGCAGAATTGAAGTGATCCTGAAATTCGGTAAAGCAAATGAATCCCACACTGAATGTAAAGAACTTTAAATAGCAAGAGGATGCTGGGAATGGATCTAACAATACCAGCATTAAAGCAGATTCAGGTGGCACTGCCATTTGCAAGAAGTCAGGAAAACTGACTATAGGAATCCACAGAGAGAGGCTGTGCTTCCTTGTACATGACTCAGAAGCTACTAGAAGGAATGACCTCCCTTTCTGTAATTAGAGCACAAATGGTCTCAGAAGCCCAGAAGGAGAGAGAACATTTCAATTAGTTGTAAACTACACAGTGAGTGAAGTATCTAGAAACAGTCTATCCATGTACTAACAATGATGGGCTAAGAGACAAGTTCTACAGAATGATTCAGAGTAAGAGATTGGCTGTTTGTTCATGCACACTGGCTGTTTGTGTCCTTTTGACATCTTTTCCTCAAGTATACTTAAATGTTATGATAGATCGGAGATAAAAGATAGATAGATAGATAGATAGATAGATAGATAGATAGATAGACAGACAGACAGACAGACAGACAGACAGATAGATAGATAGAGATATATTGGTATTTTTTTACTTATATGTCAATAACCAATTCTCTACATGACCAAGCTGCAGTCTGCAGGCTACATTATTCTTGGATAACTATGGTATGAACCCTATATGTAAATGAAAGAATCATATAGTAAGATTGGACATCCCTGACTCTAAATACTCTTTCCAACTGCTCTTGGGAATATTTGACAGTTTTTATTAATGTTTCCTTAGTTTCCACAGGGAAATCCTTTGTTGTATTCAGTTGCGGTGTTTGCTTTTTATCTAGCTCTTTGCACATGCTCTTGCCTTGTTTAGAGCACTCTGCTTCCATCTTCTATCCTTCAGTATCTTCAAATAGGTCTTCAACTTATCCTCTGGAAGGGCTTGTCCACCTTGATTCCCTGCCTCTAAAATCCCCACTAATAAAAAAAAAATTATATCAAGTGTCTCTACTGATGTTTCCACGGCAGCTATTTGTTAGTATTAATGTGCTAGCACTGAATTTTTCATGAAATGAAATGAGTGTTTGCCCCAACCCCCTGAATAGACTGTGGATTCGGTGAGGATAGATGATGGGCTTATCTCATTCTATGATCAATCATTTACTCCAATCTCCTGTAGAATGCAGACTGTGATGGCTAATTTTCACTGTCAGCAACACACAAATTAAACACACATACACACACACACACACACACACACACACACAAATTAACAAGAGACACATCTAGGTGTGTCTGAGTGAGCATTTCCAACAAGGTCTCTGAGAAGAGAAGACCTATGACACATATGGACAGCACCAACCTATGGATCAGAAACTTACGCTGAATCAAATGGTAACATGAGAAATACAATTTAGTGCCCACATCTTCCCTGTCTGTTTATTGATCTTATTGGAATGTGACCAAGTTCCTGCAGCTCTACCTTCCCTATTTTGATGGACCCTCTGAAGCATGAGCCAGAGTAAACCTTTCTTCCCTAAAGTTGATTTTTGACATGTGTTCGGTTAACAGAAATGAGAAAAGTAACCACTTGTACCTAAGGTACCACAAAACTACTGGTCAAATGGGGACAAGAGTCACTGGATATGTTAAGCACAAATTTATCAATATGGCTTATAGAGCACAATATGAAATTTCAGCCTGTTAATTCATTTGGATTCTAATCTTGGCACTGGGTACACAGCTGTCTACTCACTAGCCATTAGTAAGCAATTTCTGGTTTGAAAACATCATTCCTCCCTTGCCTGTAAGGACTGGTATATATCAATATTTTTCTGCTTGCAATAGTTTTTCCAATTGTATTTTTCCAGAAAAACACATGCTTATCACACAAGCTCTATTTAATAGGTTTTTATGTCTTCAACTCCCTCTTTTTACCTAAACTAAATGAGAAACTCTTGTAAAATATGCTTGCTCCTAGGATCCTTCACATCCTACTAGATGTATTTCCTTCTAGAGTCTGGTCCTAGTCAATACATCCTTGCAGATGATAAGCTATGAGGAGCACGGACAACATCTGCTAACTTTATTGTTATATTTTCCACATAGTAGACACATGATAAGCATTTTATTGAAACAAGCATTAAAATTATATTGAAAAACACAAACAACAAAGTGTGTAGCACTGACCCTTCCCATTAGAGAACTAATGAATCGTTTAGGAAATGTCATTGTCCTAATTCTGCCTAGAACATCTTTTTCCTTTCCCTTATTTTGCTAAACCATCTACAGTCACTCTTCTGAATCTCATGCTGTCAGGAAACTAGACCTGTTTTCTTTCTTCAGAGATTTTAATTTCAAGTGCCAGTGTTAAAATCACTCAAAGTTCACAGTTGAGTTTTTTATCCTTCAATAACATATCTGTAGAGCCCTGGCTTATTCTCTCCTTGCTATCTAGTATCCACCCAAGTGCTAAATATGGGCCTTGTTCTTCTGCCTTTCTTCTTTGTGCCTACAAATGGAGCATCATATTAACATCACTGCATCTCTTTCTGCTGAGTCCACCTGGTCTTCATCTTCCAGGAGTGAATGTGTTCAGTACTGAATGGGCTTTTCAGATCCCATATTACCAGGAAGAATATTACCAGAGCGTCACTACATTGAGCACCATGCTTGCTGTCTCACATTGTTGAGTTTCACACCTTGACTATAGACATTGGATGACTTTATGCCCATTATGGATGGGTACGGTGCACCTTCAGGAAATAAGCCATGAAGAAAATCCAATCATGCAATCAGCCACCCTTCTAGAGAAGCTATCCAGCTGCATACTAACAATAGGCCAGCTGTCTCATCTCTGACTCTAAGAACTCATATATCCCAATGTGTCAGTTGACATCACTACTGGTTCTCATAAATCCAGTCATTTGCTGGAAGGCTTTCAGATAAATTCACTCCCTTTCCTCTCTTCTTAGAACCATAGTTAGGCTACGTTCCCTAGACTCTTTTGGAGTTTACCAAGGAATTAGTAACTCCAAAGAAACTAAATCCCACCAAATATTCCCTTCTTGCTATGGTCCCAACTCTGGCCAGGAAACCTACCTACTGAATTCTGATAACACTAAATTCTATTGTCCCAAACCTAGGGGTGGTAGAGTTGTCCTGCTCATATAACTGCCTCTGACACCATACTATTTCCTATGTGACTTTTAAGCCCTTCCATCAGCTGTAAAAACTGTTTTCATTGTTGAAATGTCTATGCTGAACAACTAGACATGGATTTTTTCCTAAGTGGTTTACTAAATGATATGCCCTGAAATCTGTAAAACAATCAATCACTAAATGTTTTATGAGAAAATAATATTTTAATAATGAGGTTTAAATCCTTGGTCAAAAATAACTATAATTTACTGTTACTGTTGAAGCTTCCCTCGGAACCCCCTGGTGTTCATTTGACATTCCATCTTTATATTTTATTTTCTCCACATCAAATTATTAAAGATAAGTAATGTGTGTTCAGAAGTCAATTTAGAACAGGTCTCACTAAAATTGAAATCTTAAAATGGAAGTCACCAGATTAAGAGGAGGGAAGAATTTAAGGATAAATTAGAAAACCCCTACTTAAAAATTCAATGTATTTTATAGCAGAGAAATTAGGGGAGTTTAACAAATAAAAAGTGCTTAGAGGTCAACCAGATGACCCAAAAAATTTCCTAAGGTTCTTAAATTGAATCAAGTACTAAAAGAAGAAGAAATACCCTTTTATTTAAAAAACATAAAACGAAACAAAAAAAAAAAAATCCCACTTTGCGGGAACATTAGAATTAGCCCAGGTGTGATGTTTCTCATGCTTTAAATCTAATCACATGTAAGATTTTCAGGCTCTCCTCTAGGCAAGCTGGTCTCCTAGAGCAATTTAACAATTTTTAGAGCACCATCCTTTGAAATGAAGCTACACTTTTTTTTTCTTTTTCTTTTCTTTTTAAGTTAAAAATATAAAAATCAAATATGGAGATGGCCCAGTTAGTAAAATATTTGCCTTGCAAGTATAAAAACCTGAGTTCTCTCCCCAGATGTCAGGTGTGTTATAGCAAGTTGGAATCATGATAAATCTCCGGAGTTTACTAAACAGCACAGGCAGCTTAGCCTACTTGGTCAGTTCCAAGCTAGTGATAGATATTATCTCTAAAACAAGATGTACAGTGCCTGAAAAGCAAGACCTGACTTGCACTTTGGTTTCCCTCACTCCTGCATACATATCTATGTATACATGTACACACACACACACACACACACACACACACACACACATACACACACGAAGAAAACTACTGCTAACATTAGCCCAATAGCCCTATAGCTCACAGCCTCTACTAAAACTTTAGGATGCCAAGATTAGCAACACTGTGTTTGTTGAAATTACCATTACTGAAGCAAATCCCTTTCTTTTTTACCATATACTAAACCCTCAGAATTATCAACAATGAAGTCATCTCAAACACCCATATAAGGGGGAAATGATAAAGTCACCTCAAATATCATCTCAACCAATAAGCAAATAGCTATGAGAGTACTCAAGCATCAAATGCTGTTTTAGCTTCAAGGGCTTTTAGTCTCATGGCTCCTTGAACCACTGCCAACGTGTTTCTTGTAGCCCTCTTAACCTCTAACAACAGAAGTCATCCCAAACTTAAGAATTGCAGAAGTCAAGAGCCATGAGGACAAAGAGAAAGCTCCAGATTCCTGGCACTCCACCTCCCTACCTCCTTCTAGGTTACACTAGACACCTAGGATATAGGGGGTCATTCTAAAGAAAGCACAGATTAATTCCCATCCACTCTGGGAGCAAACTCATCTCTATGCTGGTTATCTGAGTCCACTAAATATTATTTATCTACCAAGCACTTAGAAAATGTTTCTCTTAGTTTCAGCATTTGTATTAAAAGGGTAGGTGAGAATTTCTCTGTCGTTTATTCTCTGTATCAAATAGTGAGACTTTCTACAGCGTAGGAAAATCCCATTCATTGGATTCTAGAGAAAGAACAATCCCAGCTTATTTTCCATGTCTCCAGCAACTTGGGCCCACCTAGTTCCAAAGTTGTCTATTTCAATTCTTCTCGGGGCTAATATGTAAAAAGCATTTTCATAAGATAAACTAAATCCCCCCCTTACTTTTAATAGCTACCAAAATACTTTTAGTTTTATTTATTTGTTACCTTTGGGGGTGGGAGGCAGTGTATTCTGTACACACTCTGATTCTGGACATTTTACATAGCAGATGTCAACCTTTTACCTACCACAAGCTGAGATTAACACTGTACATTACTGTACTCATTTGTGCTGTTGTGAATCATACTCAGGACAGAGTATATACCAGGCTAGAACTCTACCAACTAGGCTACATAGCCATGACAAAAGTATCTCTGCCTGTGGGTGAAATGGTGCCTCTCATCTATACACCAGCATCACAGCAGACTGGCATCCTCTATGATAAAAAACAAAGCCTCTGAAACTGTTAAGCCTCCGTTAAATGCTTCTTTATGGAGTTGCCATGGCCATGATGTGTCTTCACAGCAACAGAAGAGGGACTAAGTAAGACACTACTAAACAAAGCTCCCTCAAGCCCTGCATGATAGACATGACATGACACCATTTCCTAATTAACCAGAACAAAGCCACAGTTGTCACCTCCTGAGTTCATGAGGCTGAGCTAACAGTAAACTCACTATGGTTTCCCAAGGAAGACATACAGCTCTTGATTTACAAAGAAATTCATCTTCTCAGAAAATTCAAACATTTACTAATTAAATAGCATGTCATCCCTTAAAGTGCCATACCTTCAGGCTGTTTATAAACACCTTCTCTCCAAACATCTGCAGCAGCTGCTTTTAGGCAACAGGACAATGAATTATCTTTTCCTTTGAGAAATTCTAGATGATTTAGAAGAAAGACAAGTTTTTGGGTACAAAGATCCAGGAAAAACAAAGATGTAAGATTATGTGTGATGTCTTGTGGGTCTTTTTTGCCTATATACCAGCATCAGTACACACAAGTGCAGAACTAGACACTCACACGTACAGGAATGCTGATTTTCAACTTCTTGGAAGAAGGCAGAGTAAACTCCAAAGATGGTAGTCAGTAGAAAAAAGATGGAGAAGGGAAAACAAGGAAGAAAAACGTATCGGCTAGGAGAGCTTTGTGTAACAGCCTCGAGTGGTATATTTTTTCAAAAGGGGATGGCAATCCCACTCACAGAGACACAGACCTGGGGGAGAGGGGAGGGGAAGAGACAAAGTTGTGGTCATCTAAGTTTCTATTAACTACAAAGTGGCATCTCCAAATGATTAGAATCAAGGGCTTTGGGTTTGGAACCTGGCTCCACACTGGGGCTATCCTGTGCTGCCACAGAAGAGAGTGGCTAACTTTGTACTTCTAGTCAATGTGTGCTCCATAGGCTAGGAGCCTTCTTGAAATGAAAATGAATTCTAAATGTCTAAATGGGTCAGAGTCTAACTCTCCTATATAGATATGTATGCATCTAAAAAGAATACAAAAAGAAAGAAAGGAAGGAAAAGGGAAGAAGGGAGGCAGGGAGGGAGGGAGGGAGGGAGGGAAGGAAGGAAGGAAGGAAGGAAGGAAGGAAGGAAGGAAGAA
Source organism: Micromys minutus (assembly GCF_963924665.1). Taxonomy (NCBI): domain Eukaryota; kingdom Metazoa; phylum Chordata; class Mammalia; order Rodentia; family Muridae; genus Micromys; species Micromys minutus. The sequence goes on from NC_137973.1 coordinate 53,782,302, forward strand.
GGAAGGAAGGAAGAAAGGCAAGTCAGTGTGCAGAAGACACACCTCCATATCTATGCCCATTATTACATTATTATAGCACTATTCTCAAGACCTAAATTATGTAGTCAGCCTTGGTGTCTATATTGAAATAAAGCAAATCTGGCATATACACAAAATGTTTTCTCTCTCATTCAGCAGGGGAATAAAATGGAAAAATGTTATTTGCAACAAAAATGGATGGAACTGGAGGACATTGTGTTAAATGAAACAAGCCAGACACAGGAAGGTAAGAACAACATACTCTTTCTCACAGGTGCAATACAAAAAAAAATTAAAAATAAAAAAATGAATATGTCAACCTAAACGTAAAATAGAGGTTACTAGGGGCTGGAAAAGGTGAAGGGAGGCAGGGCAGGAGGAGGAAGAGTGGATGAAGGATAACTAGATATGATCTATAGTTGCTGTAGACATGCTTAGAAATACACCAAACCCCAGAAATGTGTAAAATTATTGCATTCATTGAAATTAAACATATATGAAAAAAATTAGGACAGTAAGTGATCTAAAAATAATTTAATTATTGTTATATTTTTCTTGGTCTCCCAACTCAAGTAGCTCCCAGAAATGCAGCATTCACCTGATACCTGCCCCTAGTGACATGATTCCTCCAGGAAAGCATTTTTGCCCTACAGGTTCTGTAACCTCCCTCAAATCATGCTAGCATCTGTAGATTGAGTATTCAGTACTTGGGTGACATCTTTCATTCAAGCCACCACAGTAACCAACTCCTCCTCTCTGCTCTGGGATAAGGGATTGCTCAGCGATATAGTAAAGTTAGAACTGTCTTGGACAAAACTGAACATCTAGTCGATATTGATACCACTTTTATCTAATAGCTAACTTGGGCCCCTTCTGTATATACTGAACACATCTCCCACTCAATAATATTGCAGAAGACCAGGGAACCCATTGGTTATAGTCAGAAATAACCCAACTTATCAAATGAGGAGAAATGGAGGAGAGGTGCCAGGGGACCCCTTGGAAGGAACATTTATTACTGGTGTACTCCCCCACACAGAGGAGAGTGCTGTCGTGGGGACTGATTGATGCAGAGGCATTCCCTTAGCTTGGATATACGACCACAGTACACAGCTGCAACCTTCTCCTCTAAAAGGAAAATGCAATCATAAATTACAGAAAAGTTGAGAGTATATATCATTTCAAGGCACCGATTGAAATACACCTGCTTTGAGTACAGCGAACACTGCAAAGGCAAATTAAATAAATGTCAGAAACAACTGTACACATGTTTATTCCTTCAGCAAGATATACACCGGGGGCCTGCTACATCCAAGACTCTCAAGGACCCTCGGGAAACACAGAGATGTGATGGACTCAACTCATGTCTGTTAGGCATCCAACCTGAATCCTTTATTGTGTTCATAATGTCTGTTTCCCAATCTGGGGCTATGCTAACCTATGTAGACTTGTTCTCCAGGGCCCAGAAATCCTCAATAACTCAATCACCTCGTTTACTATGGCTCCCTCAAGAAGAAACCACAGTTGAAAAAAAAAATTTTAATGTGTTCCGCTTTCAATTTTCTTTATTGAGAGCCAGTGTAACTTAAGTATCAGGTGATAAAGACATATATTAAGGATAAATGGAGGTAGAAGCTCCAACAGGATAAAAATTATTGTTCTAGCCATTACCCAATGCTTCATGTACTGAGTCAGTACTGAGACCATTCTTCCACCTAATTCATTATTGTTACCTTAGTTCTGAGCCTTTATGGCTTTGTTCTGCACCTGGAGTCTTGAGACAGAGTGATGTGGTAGACCCATCCCCACTGATCAGGACAGCGTGGCCTGTCTGCCATCTGCCATCAGCTGAACTCAGAGGCCACTCAATTGTTTTAACTGATGACACCTGACATGAGAGATGACTGTTTCAAGTGGCAGAGGGGTGGCAGTAAGGAGAGAAACCTGTTTAAGCTGGGGCCTGTCTGCTCCAGTAAATCTCTGGTTTTATCAGCCTGGTGCAACTGGTTCATTTCGATGAGAGCAGTGACAGTCCATCTCTTTAGAGCCCCTTGTCAGAGAAACCTTCGGGCGCCTCAGCACGCCAGGTTTGATATGAGTCAAGCCTGGTGTGAACAAGGATTAACCTAGAAGATGATGTGAGATTCTCTTTAGGTTGGTTCCAAGCAGAGACAGAAGAAACTCTAAACTCGATTAAAAGAGGTAAACTTCCCTGGGTTGCTCTATGACATATATCTCATTTGCATTTCCTCAGCAGTTTGAATAAACATCACCACTGACCTGGGCAGCTCTAGCTGCGAGAGCCTGGAGCACTTGGTGCGAGGAGGAATAATTTCAATACTGTCCTGGCAAAACTGGACAGCCTGTCAGAGACACACAAACGGCTTTTGAAATCTGCATGTCTGTGTGAGGATATGAAATATTCATACCTGAGATTAAAATATTTTATTGAATTAATATTGATCTACTATTAATTTTTAAACAGATTCATATTTCATGAGGCCCTCACAATGAACCCACCAATTGGGCCTCGGTCAGTGAAACCAATTACACAAACTGTTAAGGAAGCAAGCTGGAAAGCAAGCCCCACCGCCTGAGGAGAGACAAAAAGAATAGAAAGAAGTGCCTTCATGATGAAATCAACAATTTGTCTACAAGAACTGAGTAAAGAATACGTCACCCTACTCACTTTCCCACGGGTTTTTCTCTTTGGTGGATACCAGTGGAGCATCCTTTGACCACTTATCTGTCTGTCTATTGATTGATCTATCTAATTTTAAAAATTTTTACTTGTAAAGCTCTCTCTGTTCTCTGTTTGACCTCAAAGCCTCACTTTGGTGAAAGGTTTGTCTTCTTCCAATTGTGATCAAGCCTTTCCTTCCAAGAGGCCACTGTAATCTTGGTGACTACAGTTCAGTGAAGCTTCCTTGAAGAGTGGCTTCCCAACCCGCAGCATTGAGCCCCGCCTTTCAGGAAAATGGTGGCAGCAGAAAACAAAAGACCTTGCTTGCAGCATTTAATTAGCATTTTCAGATACAAAGCAATAACCAGGAGGAAGACCTGGGCCCAAGTGCTTTTGAACAAGTTTTTTTTTTTTTTTTTTTTTTTTTACAATCCGAGCCCAGGGATTAACTTCCACTCTGTCCTCTAGGTGCGCTTCCCACAATCACACCTGCTTTGATTTTGTTTGCTTGCTTTATTTCTTTTTGCCTGAAAACCCCATGGCTGTCCTTTCACTGAGTTCTCTCTGGGTAAGAAGCACTTTCTGGTGTACACGAGGCATTTTTGCTTCCTAGACAACAACCCCGGCTCATCTTTACAGGCAGCCTTCCCTGCTTCTCCTCCTTTCTCTTTCCTTTTCCACTTTTCACACAAAACACCAGTCCAAGCAGTGGAAGGACAAAAGAAGACTATTCTTCACTTTTTTGAAGGGTTTCACTGTGAACAAGGAGATTTTAAAGGGCCTGGGAGATCTGTACAAGATGCTAGACTGGCTTAGACTAGCCACATGGGGCTAAGATGATGCCCAGGGTCTCCTAATTAGATAAAGCCATTGTTTAGATTCAGACAATACCTGTTTACAGTTCAATAAACAACTTGTCACAGTTGCTTGCTCAAAGCAGACCTAGATGTCAATGCACACAGTTAGTACAGAGGCACTGAAATAAATTGGTCTCCTGAGTAAATAAATTGAGCAGCATTGTGAAACAGCCTCATCAGTACTGAGGAAGATAATCATTTATAAAGGTTTAAAATGGCGTTTCATAAATATTGACATTTAGAGAAATGTCTTTCCCCCACCTAATGACTACCCTCCCTTTTCCTATACCCAACAGCCACTAAAAGAAGAAGAAGAAGAAAATTGAAAAAGAGGATAAAGTATTTCTGGAGTCATCCACTGAACTTTTGCAATGCTTTGTATCTAATATTTAATAAACTTTCCCAAAGGATACATTCTATAGAATATAAATTATGAAGAGGGATGACAGTTGCCTTCAGGGATTTTTTTGTTCTGGCATTGTAGAAGGTACCCATGCACAAAGATAATGCAGGGCAAAGGTCATACAGCAGAATGCCCACGTTTTGTGTTTGTTTCTCATTGACGCCTGATGAACCAATTAAAGAACAGACCAGAGGTGTGCTGTTTTCAGGGAGGTGAATTGAGGGTGGCAGGAAGAAGAAATGAGCTGCTGTTGTTTGGTGCCCCCTGTCATGGGGGACTATGGCTAACACAGTATCTTTTTCTTTACCAGAAACCTTTGAGGGGAGTGTCTGTCCTGTTAGGTGTAGCCCAATAACAATTATCAGGGTTTTAGAATGAACTGTTGTGTGTACAAGTGGGTGAACAGGGGTTCTTATCAGAGATTCTGGCGTATATGTAAACACCAAAAATCATGGCACGAAACTAGAGTTCCTAGGATATTACAAAGGGAAACATCAGCCTCTGTTTCCTACCACCGATAACTTTTGTGATATACAATATATCCTTGTTCAATAGGCTCAAGGAGGGGACTCATCCCAAGGCCCAGGACTACTGGGATGCTTATTACTTAGGAAAATAGGCCTTGGGAGCCAAAGCATGTATTTTCTAAATATTAAAAATGTGCCTCCACATTTTTTCTTTATCCCTCGCTCCACAGACTCTATGTGAAGAGTCCTTGCTCCCTTCAACAGGAGGAAGGATGGTCCCATTCCATTCAGTCCTCCTAACATCTGTGCTATACTCACCCATGCAGCAGTGACTTTCTAAGGACTCCACCTTCTAGCCCATTATTAAAAGCTTACTGAATTCTGCAGCAGTGAATAACATTTATATCCCTTTAGCATGAAATTTTAAGACTGGAGTTTATTTCCACTGAAGCCGCCTTTGTGAAGCAAGAAAAATAAAATTGGCAAGCAGCGAGTCCTATTATAAACCCCAATGATGCCCTCTCCAGATGAATATTTAACGTCTGCTCTGGCAACTCAGGCTGCCAGCGTCCCTGTGCAGGGCAACCTCACTTGCATTTTCAACGGGAGTGCCCAAGTGGACTGTGAGATCTCTTTTACTGGTGTGTATGTTGTGGTCACAGGCCTGAGAGCACATAATGGAAGGATTACTGCTGACCTGCCCTCCACGGAAAGCTGAGCTCAGTGGTGTCTCTATAACATAGTATGTTTCCAGGCTACTCCAGACAAAATTGGTAGCGGATATAGATTTTCACCTCTATTCCCAGCTTCCCTGTGCTGGGGCAAAGTCTCGTTTACTACATATGCCTCCACAGGGCTTAGCACTAACTGCTGCTTCCTGTCTGTTTTCTTGGGAAGGCTCTGCTAGAGAGGGAGAAGAAGGAAGGGACAGGGATGGGGAAGGGGAGCCAGTGCCTCTGCTAGTCTCATCTCTTCCAGGCTGAGTCACTTTGCTCAAGCCATGTCATGTCTGAGCTCTCATCCCTTCTGTGGTAAGTAGAGATAATACAATTGTTTTGTTTCCAAGGGGAGTGCTCTTGCAACAATTACTTTCTCCACAGTGAGCTGGACAAAGACTATATTTGATACGTAGTGCAGTGACAAATAAATGAGCTCCCCATCCTTACAGGAACAGTTAGACCAAAAAATGCCATGAGATGGGTTAATTCTAACTGCCCTGAATTAGAGCCATGGGAGAGGCTTTCATCAGATGGTATAGGTACAGGTATAGAAGCTGTTGTTTTGGAGGTAAGCCATTAAAACCTAATGAGAGTTGTTTCTTGGGTATTCACAGCTTTCTGGGACTAGTATCCAGTTATCAGTGACTGAATATTATGTCTATTCTTTTGTGACTGGGTTACCTCACTCAGGATGATATTCTCTAGATACATCCATTTTCCTAGGAATTTCATAAAGTCATTGTTTCTAGTAGCTGAGTAGTTCCATTGTGTAAATATACCACAATTTCTATATCCATTCCTCTACTGAGGGACATGTCTGGGAAATCCTGCAGTGAAGGCAGGCGAACAGCCTCTGCCTTGACACGCCCTAATATGCTCACAGTACTCGAACCTTCTTAGACAGGTATCGAACACTACTGACTGAGATTCCTAGGGCCCGTGAGCTTAACTACCCAGCACTCATGCTGTTGAATGGCACATCCAAGTCTCTAGCCTAAACAGAAAGCCAATCCATGAACCAAATTCACACCCAAGACCACTAATGTGCTCTCTCCCTTTCTTTGTGGTCTCTGGAAGAGTCATGGACAATCTGGACAGAAGCTGTCGAGAAAGAGTCCATGTTTTTTCTTCTTCCTCTTCCTGGCTAAATTTGAGGCATCATGACTCATTACTTGAGCTTTAGATTTTAACAGTTTGAAAGTTCATCTCCCCTGCTAAGTACCATGTTTAAAATACTTTGTCTATATAGATTTTAATGATAACATCTACTCCTTTATTCAAGTCAGAAAACAAACAAAAATGAAAGCCATTTTAATCTTCTCCTGTCTTAAGTCCCTCTGTCTCTCAGACCCGTTCACTAAGCCCTGGCCTTGTCATTTCTGCTTCTTCTTCTTCCCACCTCTTCTTTCCCCTTTGATAGCTGAGCCGTTAGCATTGCCTTTTGTCCAAACTTGCAAGTAGCCACCTAACGTCTCTCTGGCTCTAATCTCACTTCCTCTAATTTGTTCTCCTAGTGGCGCCAAAGTGACAATGATCTTTAAAAGTTGGGAAAGCTCAAGTAACTCCTTAAAAACCCTTCAAGTGCTTTCTATAGTTTACAGGAGAAAAAAAAGAGCAAAGTCTTCAAGTGACAAGGACGTTTCTGCATTATGTGGCCTAGCAGTTGTCCTGACCTTAAAATTCTTACAGAACCTTGGCTCTTCCTTGAGGTTTCCGAACTCCCTGCCTCTGCTCTTAGATTCCTTGTCTCTACTCCCCATCTGCCAGTCCTAATAAATGTCTCCTCACTTACCAAGAAGACTTGTTCCCAGCACCATCTTTCTCTGCAGATTTTGTATCCTAACAGACTTCTGGAACTGCCAGTGCCGCCCTTGATGTCTGCCTCCTTCATGTACTTTTCAAAAATCTCAAAAACATGCTTCCTTTCTTCTGGGGAAAAAAATCCCCAAAGACAAAGTCCAGAACATCATACAGTACTGGCATACATCTGACATTCAATCCATGCTGAATATGTTGAGTAAATTATGCAAACCATTCAATAAAACAGAATCATCTGTATTAGTGATACATAGGATAGTTTCTGGACTAGAACAAGCACTCAATAAATCTTCCTTAAATGAATGGATAAGACTTATCCTTTACCAGAAAACTGAAGATCTGGTCGCTATTCTTTGTATTCTTTACCACTGTGTATTTTTTGAATATAATAATGTTACAGCAGGATAAGGCGGTGTGTATTATTCTATCAAATGCTGGTACAGGTATGAAGCAGCTCACTGGTTAATTGTTTTGCATCTGAGAATTCATGGAGGGTTTAGTTCTCTGTATAAACCTGAAATACACCTGGATGGATGCAGAACTAGCAACAGTTTTATTTTTCCACTTCTGAACCTCAGAGAAACTGAAGCACGAAAGAGCATTCTACTCACCTTAAGAGAACACATCACCTAAAACCTATAATTAAAATGTTTGTGTCACTGAAATTTACACAGTACTCACAGTTAAATATGGAAGCACAAAATGGGCACAGTCTCTAGGAGGAGAATGAACTGTCAAATAGTTTTATTGCTGTCACAACTGCTCTAAGATTTCCATTAGACAATGATAACCTTTGGCTTGTTGCACTCTATGAGAATCCTTTAAAAATGCAAATTTTTCAAGGCAGAAGTTAGTATCTGGCCCTATATTCATGATCAATAAGACCAGGATGGAGGTTTATGGCTGGTGTTGGTTAGTACACGTTATCATATATTAACATATGTTAAATGTGTACCCTGTTGTTGAAGCTCAGTAGGAACCCCATCATCACAGAATTAGAGCTGACATTGTTTTTTTTTTACACTCAAGATTTTATTTCCTTCCCAGTCCTCCCTCCTATTATTCCATATCCCATACTTGCTCCACCTCCTTGGGGCCTCCAATCTCTTGAGGGTTAGGTGCATCTTCTCTGACTGACCCAAACCTACAAGTATTCTGCTGCATATGTATTGGGGGGCCTCATACCAGCTGGTCTATGCTGCCTGCTTGGTAATTCAGTGTCTGAGAGATCTCGGGGATCCAGGTTAATTGAGACTGCTGGTCCTCTTACAGGGTTGCCCTCCTCCTCAGCTTTCTCCAGTTTTTCCTTAATTACGCCACAGGGTCAGCAGCTTCTGTTGATTGGTTGGGTGCAAATATCTGCATCTGACTCTTTCAGCTGCTTGTTGGGTCTTTTGGAGGGCAGTCATGATAGGTCCCTTTTGGTGAGCACTCCATAGCCTCAGTAAAGGTGTCAGGCCTTGGGCTTCCCCTTAAGCTGGATCCCCCTTAGGGCCTGTCCCTGGACCTTTTTTCCCTTGGGCTCTTCTCCATTTTCATCCCTGCAGTTCTTTTAGACAGGAACAATTATGAGTCAGAGTTTTGACTGTGGGAAGGCAACCCCATCTCTCATTTGATGCTCGATGTAGGATTCACAAGTTCCCTTTTACTATTGTAGGATATTTCCTCTAGGGTCCCTGCTTTGAGTCCTGAGAGTCTTTCACCTCCCAGGTCTCTGGTACATTCTGGAGCACCTTCCCATCCTCCTACCTTCCAAGGTTGCCTGATTCCATTCTTTCTTCTGGCCCTGAAGGCTTCAGTTCTTTCCCCTACCCAATACCTGATCATGTGTCCCTCTCTCCCCACACCCCACTCCCCTTTCCCTCCCAGATCCTTCCCTCCCTTTGTGGTTGCATTCTTCTCCCTCCCCAGTGGGACTGAGGCATATTCACTTGGGCCCTTAAACTTGTTGACCTTTTTGAGTTCTATGGACTGTACCTTGGATATTCTGTATTTTTTTGCTAATATTCACATATTAATGAATACATACTGTGCATGTCCTTTTGTTTATTGTCACCTAGTTTAACCACTAGATCCATGTTAATGTACATTTATACATGCGCCCAATATCTACTATATATTGATTGTCAAATATTCCTGTTGAAACTTGAGACATATAAATAAAATAAAAGTTAAACACCCAAGCCTCACCCTCACTCATTGTGGTGATGGGTAGCTTTAATCCCTCAGGAGTCCAAAGTAGAGGGATCTCTGTGAGTTTGAGATCAACCATGTCTGTATAGCAAGTTCCATGTGAGCCAGGGCTACTTTCTAAGATCTTGTATGTGTGTGAGCAAGAGCGCACACATGTGTGTAAACAAACCGAAGCCTTCACATAGCTTTAATGATCTTAGAGAGAGAAGAACTCTTAGCAACACATACGTGAAATGTATTTTTTTGCTTCTTTGCTTGGGTGTGTCAATGTTTGGTCAGCAGTACAAATAAAAGCATAAGCAGAAAGAAAGATAGAAACATGTCCATGGAGGGTGGGGGCTTAGGGATTGAGGTTTAGACGTTTCAGTGGAAGCAGTTTGAATATTCCTGATTAAAGAAGTCTTCACGGAGAAGGTCTGACCTGAAAGACGGTTTAAAGGAGGGGCAACAGTAAGGCACGCAGCTATCTGAGTAAGGGCAGTATTCTAGGCAAAGTGAGATGTGAGTGGGAAGGTCAAGAATTTAATTCTTTACAAGGAAAAGAGCAATAGCTCCATTGAGCAAAGAAAAGAGAAGACATGGGCTTCAGACGGTTTCTGAGAGGCCAGGTCATCAAGCACTTGGCCTTCTGAAGACATGATGTCACTATGAATAAGATGGGAAGTTAATGGATGGTTTGGAGCACAAGAAGGACATGTTCTCATTTATTCTTAGAGAAGAGAATGTGCTGAGAATACCCTGGTGAGGAGAAGGATAGAAGCAGATAAACCTGGCAGTTATTAGCCAGGATAAGAGGTAATAGAGGCACAGATCTGTGCAGCAGTGTTCAAGCCAGAATGATATAGCCAGAGTCTGGATGGATTTCATTTATGGAGCCAAGATAATTCGCTAATGCATTCATTATGCAGAATAAGAACAACAAAGGCAATAACCAAATGTTTGTCAGGCATGAGCAACTATGGCATGATCTTTCCAATGGCTGATTAGGAAGGCTGTGGCTAAAACAAATTTAGAAGGATGGAGATGATCAGAAGCTCTGCTGGCGTCATGTGAAATGTGCCTCTACAAGCCATGACAAAGGAGGGAATTACCCAGACAGTTGACTATGCAGAGGAGAAATACTTACTCAGGGAAGTCATGCATTATGTCAGGTTATACAGTCACTTTCAGACTGGGACATTTATCTAAAGAGTATTCAACTTCAACCTTCTCTAAAGCTGGATATTTTAAGGTAGTCATTTGGTCTAGCCATTTTACCTGCAGCAGGCCTTATTGAACAACTGTGTGCCCAGGCTTGCCAGGAGAACAAAGAGTGGTGTCAATCATAATCAATGATTTGATAGAGACCTAGGTGGTATACACCACCTTTCCTTAATAATAAATTAGTCACCAGGGTAATAAATAGACCATGAAAGGCTAAGAGTACCGCCTATTCTTCCATAAGTCCAATTCTCAGTATCCTTGGGGAATCTCACAACCATCCATAACTACAGTCCCAGGGCATCTGATACCATCTTCTAACCACTGAAGGTACCAGGTATGCATATGGTATGTAGATGTATATGTATCCAAAAATCCACACACATAAACTAAAGTTAACAAAGAAAGAAATGATGATCACAAGTGACTTCAACTTTTCAGGTTTTTATCCCATTAAAACCCATCGATCACAAACCTGTAACTTGGAGGGAAGAAGAATACTCACCTCATATCAGGTACCAGCCACTTACAAGAAAAGGTAATACAGGGACCTGAAAAGGAAATGACATCCTTTGTAGCTCAATGCAGAGAATTAAGAGGAGTGATTTGAGCAGAGTTGTCTACAAGAAAATCATAAGACAAAATTGGTGTGACAGTCACTGCCCTGCTGTCTCTCAACACCAAATCAACCCATCTGTACTGTGTTGCTTTGCACTGATTTCTCAGTATTCCCTAGCCAGATAGATTCCTGTTAGCTTCTGTCAATGAAAGAGACTGGTGTGAAATTGGAAGAGAAAGAGGAGGGAAGGCGCACTCTTTTTCTATTTACAGTTCTTGTAAGTTTCTTTCCAGCAGCAGAAAACAGTTATAACACCAGTGATGTACAACCTCCAGTAGGCTGTGTGACTTCAGGGACAGAGGATGAACAAAAATGTGCCAATTCCACAGACCACCATGCTCACACCATTTCTCCTTCAAAGGTCTGAATACCAACCAAATGGTAGATTCCTTTGAGGTTACCCAACAGCCACACAATAGGTACCACTCAAGTATCAAAACACTGACCACATAGGTCAATCCCCTGATCTCTGAGGATTGATTTCTTCAGTCTCAATTTTAGCTGCATTCAACAGGTATTGTATATGCCTGGGAGTTCTCTCTCGGCTCCTTCAGCCTTCCAGTCCACCTTTGCGACAGTTCTTGTAGATATCACAGACACTTCTCTCTACAAGGTGGAGGTAATTCATCTTTCATTGAGTGTTTCTGGCTTAGGGACTTGTTTATGATGTGTAGAATATAGTAAGTATGACAAGATCATCATCAAAAGAATCACAGAATCCTTCTGCTTACTCTTTTAGGTCATTCTCTGGGAATGTCAACTATTGTGTTATGTGGATACTGAGAAAGCCCCCGTGGAGTTGCGTATAAGGCAAGGAACTGAGATCCTTGAACAACTGCTGGCAAGAAGCTAAGGCCTTCCACCTATGATTATGTGAGTGGGCCACCTTAGGAGCAGGTTCTCCTCTGTCAGTCAAGCATTATAGTTTTAAATATTTATTTATTCATTTTATGCATATGAATACATTGTGGATGTCTTCAGATAAGGAGAGGGCATCAGATCCCATTACAGATGGTTGTGAGCCACCATGTAGTTGCTGGAAATTAAACCCAGAACTTCTGAAAGAACACTCAGTGCTCTTAACCACTGAGCCATCACTCCATCCCCTATCAGCCAAGCTTTAAACTGACTCTAACTCTGTCTAGTAGACTGACTCCAACCTCACAAGAAGGTACTGCTGGATGCATGAACCTGAGGAACTATGAGATAATATGCAACATATCTGTTGGGCCAAGTCACTACATTTTTGAAGTAACTGGAGTCTACCGAAGCAGAAAATAAAAGACCAAATGACCAACTCCTTACGTTGATGTTTTCCTCAGAACTGTCTGTTATAGCTGTTGCTGAACTTTGGTTGATAGAGTGCAAGTAATCTAAGGCACTAAAGATAGGATTCAGCACTGGATATTCCTTTGTTAATGCCAACAGAGCCAGTAGAAGATGGGTAGTCATATCCACATAAAATAATAAACCAGGTGTAATAGAATGCACCTATAGTCACAGAACATGGCAGGTAATGCAAAGAGAATCTGTAGTTCAGATTTTCTCAATACTGTTGATAGTATTGTGATTACATAAATCATTACCTACTTAACATGGATTATCAGTTAGATAAAAGCTTTTGTGTGACACAATTGTTAACTAATAGTTCAGTAATTATCACCCTAATTAGACAATAAGTGTACTGGCTGGTTTTGTGTCAACTTGAAACAAACTGGAGTTATCACAGAGAAAGGAGCCTCAGTTGAGGAAATGGATCAATGAGATCCAGCTATAAGGCAATTTTCTCAAATTGATCAAGGTGGGAGGGCCCAGCCCAATGTGGATGGTGCCACCCCTGGGCAGGTAGACTTGGGTTCTATAAGAAATCAAGCTGATCAAGCCAGAGGAAGTAAGCCAGTAAGTGACATCCCTCCATGTATTCTGCATCACCTCCTGCTTCCTGACCTGCTTGAGTTCCTGTCCTGAATTCCTTTGGTTATGAACAGCAATGTGGAAGCATAAGCTGAATAAACCCTTTCCTCCCCAACTTGCTTCCTGGTCATGATTCTTGTGCAGGGATATTATCCCTGACTAAGAAACACAAGAACCAGGGATCAGCTTCTTCTAAGATCAAGTCACCAAGCATTAGAAGGTGTCACCGATGGCTATAAAAGAACCTCTTATTTCTTGGAGTCACAAGCAGATATTACTGAAAAGCAAACCCAAAATACATCTGTATGAATTATAGCACTATTATATAAGATAAATTTAGATGATCCAGGCTTTAATGTGAAAGTTCAGATGTTATTTACAGGTAGTAGATACCTGACACTTTGAAAGAATGTATTTGTTGGTCTTGGACAAAAATAAGTATTTACAATCTAAAGTCCCTATGCCTTAATTATTAGCAGATGTAATCCCTGCATATTCATGTGAGGATAGTAGCTTGCCCTTGCATAAGTACCTGTTGGTAACTTCATGAAAATGTGCCACCTTTTAAATCGATGCCTGTTTCCTGCCCCAACTATCCAGGAACTATCTTAAGACCTATTACCAGCAACAGATTTCAACATGCTCAACAAGCAAAACTCACATTCACCTCTGGAGAAAGAAAAACTCAGATGCCAAGAGAATGGCAAGGCTTAAAAAATATACACTGGCACAAAGTTGAAGAATAGATTTGAGGGTACACTCTAAGTGTATCAGACCCAGAATGATTATAAGCAATGTTAATGAAATCAAATGCATTGCTCTCGTTTATCTTACCAGAGAACAAAGTAACTGGAAGAAACTCCAATCCATGGACGGCATTCTGAAATATAAACCCAAAATTAACTTGGTTGAATCAGAGTGAGGTGGTAAAGTTTCCTTGCCATAAAACTGAAGAAAGGAACAATTGTTGAGCAAAAACAGAATGTTGGAGAAATCTTAACTTCTGCAGAGAGTACAGTGAGTGGGGAAAAGCTCAGGATGACTCTTCTTTGTAACCCAAAGATGTTAACTGAAATGAGTTTCCTAATTTTAGAAAGGATGATGTATTTCTGAAATATTCAAGGCCAAATAGAATTTAATTACTATAGTCAAAGCATAATTTTCACAGTCAATCAGGATTCACGATTGACCTGAACTTGATCTTAAGTCATGAATAATTGATCACAACATTTTGATAGCATAAATCAGCACACCAAATAATCATATGTATACACATATAATTATTTATTATTATTATATATTAGGTGCCGTAGTTAACAGACTTGGTTCAAAGCAATGAAAAAGCATCAAGTTTATCTAGATTTTTCCTAAGTAAGTTCACAACAAGTTATTCCCTCTGCATAAGGCTCATTTGTCATAATCATATTCTAGGATATTCCTCAAGTCTCTCATAGGGTGGGGCCAACCTATTCCTCCTTTTTCAGCTTATGTAAAATGCAGAAGGACCATGAATTGTTATAAAACTATTCAGGTGATAGTTTTAATTGCAGGCACTGCTGCAGGTATAGTGTGCTTAGTGAGATACTGGTGTGTGACCATTGCTCTGACAAATTCCTTCATTTTATCTCTAAATCATAATCTCAGCACAAGTGTTTGTTATCATCATTCAAGGACTCTGGAGCATCTTCACAGACAATGATAACTCTTCCATTGTCTGGCATAATCTCATCCAAAGAGATTCTGATCATTGTGACATTTCACAGAACATTCTGATGTCAGCTACATTGGCAAAATCATGCTTAATGGGTCTTATGAGCTATAGGTGGCAGAGACTTTACATAATGTAAAATAATATGCCAGCCGGGAAGTGAGAAAAAATGGTCACAATTTTTCAGAGACTGTCTTTTATGTATCCTTGAGAAAAATGATTGTAGGTCACTCAAGTGATTCAAACTCCTGTACTATCAAAACCTTAGTTTATTCAAAGTACCTTAGAAAGAAGTACTTTATATTGAATAATAGGTATTCATTTCTACTAGTTTCGTAGGTTAGAAAGCTCTAGCCTGGGATACAAGTATACTTGGTGTCTTAATAACTATTATATCAGGATTTAATTCCAATGTGAATTTGATAGGGGAGATAAATATTCAAAACCCAGCAAAATTGGAGTGAGTATCACAAAGCTTCCTAGCTTTGGTATCTTCTGTATAAAAAAAAATGTAACTGCATCCTTCCCACTCTCGGACATTGGTTTCCGTTCGATAGCTCAATGGCCTAGGCTGAACACAGTTTGCCCTCACAATGCACTGCATAAGGTGATTGAGACACAGTAAGTTGTGAGGATGAGGACTGTTTCTTCTCAGTGAGCCACAGTGGAAGCAGCAAGGTCCTTCTACAATCACTATGCCTCTTACTCTGTTGCACTAGCTAGTGTTAATTGTTCAATTGCATACTGTCTGACAAAGTCCTGTAGTTCTGCAGGCAGAAGAGATAAAGACAAAGTGTGAAATCACCAATGCCAGGTATACTGGCTTTCTGTTATTCTTCAGGTCAAGTCTACTCTTTCCTAAGATCTTGCACATTTGTTTGATTCTTGACCTCAGATATCCTCTCCCCAGATACCCAAGGGCCCTGTAATCCTTTTCTTGTGGGTCTTGACCTCAACTCATTTTCTCATATAAGCCTTCTCTGGTCACTCTATTTCTTGTTTTATTTGGTTTCCTTAGCCCACATTGCTATTTAGCATAGTATGTATCTTACATTTTCCTTTCCATTGTATATCTCCCTCACTGAACTATAACCACCATAAGTGAAAGAGGATGTTACTCATTACTGTATCCCCATCCCTTAGAACTGAATCTGGTACACAGCCAGAACCCTAATTAATAACTACTTTATAGATAAACAGATAGGGAATTGTGTTTTTAAAAAACATGCAACTAAAATTATCAGGGACACAGTACACAGCTTTCAAGCTTTTTCCCTTCTTTTCTAGGCCCAGACAACATCTTATCTAGATCTTCAATAGATTCTATTTTATTATTTTATTCCAAAAATACCCAGCTGTTTGGGGAAGAGACAGACAGCTCTAATAAATTATAAATGTCCTAGGAAATTTAAAAAATTCTATTCCCGACATTCTTCATAATACTTTGACATTTATGAAAATGAAAAACAAATAGAAATTAATCTCATCTTTAAAATATGAATCCTATAAATGTTATTGAACTATATTTTTATCACATTTTCAAACTATGTATAATACTTAGCTTTGAAATTTATTATTCCTTCACAACTTAGGATTTTTGAATTAATAGATGTTTACATTTTATAATCATTAATATTTCTGCTGCCAATACATTTGCTAATCCTGTACTACTCCTACTCTTTTTTGTTTCTAGCCCATGCTATAAAACCAGTGTTAATACTCAATTTTTAACCTTCTTCCAAAAGCTAGTTTCTTCATGTAGACCAGGAAATGAAAGATTGCTGCTGGGATTGTAAGATTAGGAAAGTTGGAGCTCATAAGCAATGCAAATGGCCAAAGACAACAGAATTTCAATAAACATTGATGCTGGATCTAAACGCATACTAGTTCCTGTTAATAGGTCTTGGTGGACAGATCCAGGAAGGGACTCAATTTCCACAAGGAAGTTTAAACACTAGCCCTATCTAGAATGGGCTCTGGGGGAAGGTATATCAAAAGGACTGTTTAAAGATATCGGGTATGTAGAGAATTTCCAGGAGAACAAGAAAGGAGAGAGTAGAAAGCAATAATCTAACCAGATCTCAGCAAGCAGTTAGAGGCACAAACCGTATGTGTATTTAAAGTCAAGGATGAAAATTCCTCTTTAGCAGTTTGAAGGCGGCATTGACTCCGTCACCACGGCTCATGATGAATCACTTGGAAGATAGATGAAGTGAGAAGACTGTACTTACTGTTTGCTCACTGCTCCACATTGAACCCCATCCATTTATATCCCTTGCCTTTCAGTGCTACCTGAATATCTACACAAAAGTAAGGCAGATGTTTATAAAATTTGAAAAACTAATGCCCAAAGCTTATGCTTGTGACATGTCATTTTCTCTTTCAGACTTGAAGGTCTCACTTTACAGACATTGCTGCCTAACGTGATATATTTGATTTATTAAATTAATTTTTAGCTGTCAACTCTCAAAAAAATGTAGGCTCAGAAAGGTCAGAGATTCTGTTGTAGAAGTTGGTTTATACACACACACACACACACACACACACACACACACACACATAACCTCAGCATTTTGAAAATAGTGCCTGGCACATAGAAAGCATTTAATAAATATTTATAGAATGAATGACACAGTCAAAATAGCCTCCTAAATGAATAAATACACTACAGCTAATTCATAATGTTTATGTAGCTACATAAAATCTGAGCCTCATAGAGGATGTCTTAAAAGTCTGGTTGTAATCAATAGCACTTGGAAGATACAATATAATTAATATAATTTGACTTTGAGGAATTTATAGTTTGGTTAAGGAATCAAAACTAAACCACAAAAATGCTGTCTTAATATAAAAGTGTAAAATAAACCATCAGATTGTTCTGTGGACCATTGATAGGACAGATTCTATAGGAGGAAAAACAAAGAAAAGCAATATGACCTTTATAGAGAGCTTCTTCGGGAAGATAGATTCTGAAGCATTCTTTGAAGCAGTAGAGGAAAACCTCTAGAGTGGAGGCAGGGGATGGGTGGGAAAAACAAAAAGAATGCACACGACTTACAGCCACTTCCAGCAAGGTATAGTAAGACAAGCTTGAAGAAAATGAACTTGAAGGGAACCCATAGATTTGGGCTACATATATTAAGGGACATTAATGACATGCTGGGTTTCATATACAGAATTTCTGCAGTCACTGATGCTGCAGAAAACATTTATGGGATGTTTACTGTGTGCTAGAAATTATGTAAGTTCTGAGGAAAAGAAAATCAAGAGAGTCTCTATTCCCAGAAAGCTTATACTCTAGTGGGAGAGAGAGAAAAAAATATGGGAATATACACAGCTCTTCAGTGTTTGAAAGTCACAACATGACATCTCTGAGAAAGTTTCATAGAAGATCATAGAGTCAGAGAAAGCCTTCTGAGGTGGAAGGGTGTGTGTTGAGGCTTTGAAGGACACTGTCTTACTACTGTGCACCCCAAACAAGTTCAGGCCAGGTGGGTCCGGTCATATTCTGCCCCAGAATACATTGGGACAATATAAGAATGTAAACTACCTACATTTGATTATTAGTATGGGCAGAGAAAGCTATACTATTGTTCAGAGTTGGGAGTGCATGGAGCCCAGTGTAAACAAAGTGTTGAGGAGGTTCCAAGATTTCTAGGTGCATTGTTTGGAGTAGGATTTGGGCCCACAGTAAGTGCAGGTAAAGAAACAAGTCTGTCATATTTGCAAAAGATTTTGATTGATCCCTGGATAGGAACACAGCAGGGTGTGTGGAAGAAACTGCTGAGATGGGGGCAGAAGAACCCACATTTCAGAGGGTACACTTTACAGAAATATAGGACACCGACTGCACTGGAAAGGTCCATAACACACAAACACAACAAGACAGCAAAAGACTTCAGTATTCAACATTGGACAAAAATCTACAGGGAGTGAATAAATAAAACTTAAGAGACAATTCCAGCTCTTGGAGAAAAAAAAAACTTAATTACACCTGCTCCAAATTTTATTGAAAATCATAACCTCATAGATTTAAGGAACTCAATGAAAACATTAAGAAAATCACACCAAGACATACCAAGTTAATGAAAACTAGTGATAAAGACATAATCAAAGAACAAGAAAAAACATTGCCTGTCTCCACTGAAGGAAAACAAAGGACAAATCATTTTTCTTTGGAAACATGTGGTCTATAGAAGCCTAGCGATGAAGAGCTACAGAGAAAGAAACTCAATTCCTTAATTCCTAGGACTGACCAGTCCACTGAAAAAACCATCTGAACAAGCATCTCAGGAGATGACACAAAATGGCTGGGCAAAATTGTCTCCCCATTTATGAGAGAAAAAACATCCAGTGGACATAAGGCAACTTTTGTCACTTGATAGCATCAGAAAATAAAATATAAACTAAACTAAAATACACTGCCCTGCTTACTGTGAAAGATTTAAGTAACAGCTCCTCCTATCAAAGACAAAAGAAGTATGGTCACTTAGCTTATATTCTTATATTAACAATTAGAACTATATTTTCTTCTAAATGTGCAGAATAATAATGAAACAAGAAGAACCGAAAAAGTATTTAAAATTAAAATTATTTTTAAGCAAATATGACTACCACTGACTACCCATATAGAAAACTTTAGCAGATAAAATAAATGAGTAGGCTTAGTATATTCACCAGATACAGGTTAATGTGCAAAAACAAAAATATTTGTTTTCTTTATGTCAGCAGTGATTGTGAACATTGAGCTTTTAAAAAGCTCATCTGGGTCACACTGCCATTACAATAGCTTTAGAATATGGAATATTTGGGGAATGATTTAACAAAGTGTGTACAAGAAATATACACTGATAAAAACAACAACTTGGTAATCCAATAGAGCATCCCTCTTCTGCTCTGGCTCTCAGAAGCAGGCGATCACCTATCCACATATGGCAGGGTGTCAGCAATTGACATGCCATTTATTATTTTATTATGGAAAATTCTTCATTCAATGTTTAGTTTTTAGAGTTATATGGTGAAATCATATTGCATTTTATTTCTTTTATGCATTTATTGAGATGGTCCTATGGATTGTTCTTTATTCTTTGATAGGATTTCATATTATTGATTTGCAAATCTCAAGCCATCCTTGCACTCCAGAAATAAATCTCACTTGATTAGGATAAGTAATCTTTTTAATGGGCTGTTGCACTAGGCTTGCTAATTTTTCATTGAGGGTTTTTAGTATTTGTGTTCAAATAATTTTTTTATTTTAACCACCTTATTTTTAAAAAAAAAGATAAATGTACAAATTTTAAGCATTTTTATAAAAGTACACGAATAAATTTTTGTCACTGCTTAGCATTTTTTTAAAGGTTTGATAGTGTGCATTAAGATCTTACTCATTACAATGAGCATAAAGTACATGTGAAATAGGATGTAACCTGGAATTAGTCAAAGTTTTCTTGGTGTGTAAGTATTAAGCATAATGGTTTTTCTTTTCTTTTCTTTTTTCTTTTCTTGAACTTCATATAGTCTGTGAGATGTTTCTGGGGTGTTCAGAGCTTTCTAGGGTTAATATCCAATTATCAGTGACTGCATATTATGTCTGTTCTTTTGTGACTGGGTTATCTCACTCAGGATGATATTCTCTAGATGCATCCATTTTCTTAAGAATTTCGTAAAGTCGTTGTTTCTGGTAGCTGAGTAGTAGTAATCCATTGTGTAAATGTACCACGATTTTTGTATCCATTCATCTACTGAAGGACATCTGGGTTCTTTCCAGCTTCTGGCTATTATAACAGGAGCAGCTATGAACATTGTGGTAT
The DNA here is from genome assembly GCF_963924665.1 of Micromys minutus. Lineage (NCBI taxonomy): Eukaryota > Metazoa > Chordata > Mammalia > Rodentia > Muridae > Micromys > Micromys minutus. The sequence continues at coordinate 53,802,711 of NC_137973.1, forward strand.
GTGTGTCTTTGTTGTATGTTGGAGTTTCTCTGGGGTATATGCCCAGAAGTGAAATAACTGGGTCTTCAGGTAGTACTAAGTCCAACTTTCTGAAGAATCACCAGACTGATTTCCAGAGTGGTTGTACCAGTTTACAACCCCACCAACAGTGGAGAAGTCTTCCTCTTTCTCCACATCCTCGCCAGCATCTGTTGTCATCTGAATTTTTGATCATGTCTAATTGGACTGGTGTGAGGTGGAATCTCAGGGTTGTTTTGATTTGCATTTCCCTGATGTCTAATGATGTTGAGCACTTCCTTAGATGCTTCTTAGCCATTTGATATTCCTCAATTGAGAACTTTTTGTTTAGCTCTGTATCCCATTTTTTAAAAGGGTTGTTTGATTCTCTGGTGTCTAGCTTCTTGAGTTCTTTGTATACCTTGGATATTAGGACTCTATCTGATGTGGAGTTGGTAAATATCTTCTCCCACTCTGTTGGTTACCATTTTGTTTTCTTAACAGTGTCCTTAGCCTTACAGAAACTTTGCAATCTCATTAAGTCCCATTTGTCAATCTTTGACCTTAGAGCAGGACCCATTGGTGTTCTGTTCAAGAAATTTTCTCCTGTGTCTATATGTTCTGAGGTTTTTCCTACTTTATTATCTAGTAGTTTCAGTACACCTGGTTTAATCTGGAGATCTTTGATCCACTTGCACTTGAGTTTTGTACAAGGAGATAAGAAAGGGTCTATTTTCATTCCTCTGCATGCTGAGTACCAGTCGGACCAACACCATTTGTTGAATAGGCTGTCCTTTTTCCATTGAATGTTTACGGCTCCTTTGTCAAAAATCAGGTGACCATATATGTGAGGGCTCATTTCTGGATCTTCTATTCTATTCCATTGATTCACGTGCCTATCTCTGTACCAGTACCATGCAGTTTTTAGCACAATTGCCTTGTAATATAGCTTGAGGTCAGGGATAGTGATTCCTGCAGATGTTTTCTTGTTGTTGAGGATGAATTTCGCTATCAAGATCTTTTGTTATTCCAGATGAAATTGCACATTGCTCTTTCCAACTCTATGAAGAACTGGGTTGGTATTTTGATGGGGATTGCATTGAATCTGTAGATTGCGTTTGGTAGTATAGCTCTTTTTACAATGTTGATCCTACCAATCCATGAGCATGGGAGAACTTTCCATTTTCTGAGATCTTCCTCGATTTCCTTCTATAGAGGTTTGAAGTTCTTGTCATACAGGTCCTTCACTTGCTTAGTTAGAGTCACACCAAGGTGTTTCATATTTTTTATGACTATTGTGAAGGTTATCTTTTCCCTAATTTCTTTCTCCACGTTTGTCCTTTGAGTAGAGAAAGGCTACTGATTTGTTTGAATTAATTTTATATCCAGCCACTTTGCTGAACTTGTTTATCAGCTATAGGAGTTCTCTGGAGGAGTTTTTAGGGTCACTTAAGTACACTATCATGTCATGTGCAAATAGTGATATTTTTACTTCTTCCTTTCCAATTTGTATCCCTTTGATTTCCTTTTGCTGTCTAATTGCTCCGGCCAGGACATCGAGTACTATGTTGAATAGGTAGGGGGAGACTGGGCAGCCTTGTCAAGTCCCTGATTTTAGTGGGATTGCTTCAAGTTTCCCAACATTAAGTTTGATGTTGGCTGTTGGTTTGCTGTATATTGCTTTTATTATGTTTAGGTATGGGCCTTGGATTCCTGTTTTTTTAACATGAAGGGGTGTTGAATTTTGTCAAATGCTTTCTCAGCATGTAGTGAGATGACCATGTGGTTTTTTTTCTTTGAGTTTGTTTATATGGTGGATTATGTTGATGGATTTCCATATATTAAACCATCCCTGAATTTCGGGGATGAAGCCTACTTGATAGTGGTGAATGATCGTTTTGATGTGTTCTTGGATTCAGTTTGCAAGGATTTTGTTGAGTATTTTTGCATCAATGTTTATAAGTGAGATTGGTCTGAAGTTCTCTTTCCTTGTAGGGTCTTTGTGTGGTTTAGGAATGAGGGTTATTGTAACCTCGAAAACTGAGTTTGGTAGTGTTCCATCTGATTCTATTTTGTGGAATAGTTTGGAGAGTATTGGTAATAGGCCATCAATAAATGTCTGATAAAATTCTGCACTGAAACCATCTAGGCCTGGGTTTTTTTATTTTTTTACTTTATTTTTTTATTTTTTGGTTGGGAGGCTTTTGATGACAGCTTCTATTTCTTTAGGAATTATGGGATTATTTAGATGGTTTACCTAGTCCTGGTTTAACTTTAGGATCTGGTATCTGTCTAGGAATTCATCCATTTCTTCAAGATTTTCCAGCTTTGTTGAGTATAGGCTTTTATAGTAGGATCTGATGATTTCTTGAATTTCCTCAGTTTCACTTATTATGTCTCCACTTTCATTTCTGATTTTGTTAATGTGGATACTCTCTCTTTGCCCACTAGTTAGTCTAGCTAAGGGTTTATCAATCTTGTTAATTTTCTCAAAGAACCAGCTCTTGGTTTTGTTGTTTCTTTGAATGGTTCTCTTTGTTTCTACTTGGTATATTTTTGCCCTAAGTTTGATTATTTCTTGCTATACTCCTCTTTGGTGTATCTGTTTCCTTTTGTTCTAGAGCTTTCAACTGTACTGTCAAGTTGCTAGTGTATGGTCTCTCCAGTTTGTTTTTGGAAGCACTCAGAGCTATGAGTTTTCCTTTTAGTGCTGCTTTCATTGTATCCCATAGGTTTGGGTATGCTGTGTTTTTGTTTTCATTGAATTCTAGAAAATCCTTAATTTCTTTCTTTATTTCTTCTTTGACCCTGCTATCGTTTAATAGCATTATTTAGTTTCCATGTGCATATGGGCTTTTTGTTGTCTTTGTTGTTATTGAAGACCAGCCTTAGACCATGGTGATCTGAAAGGATGCATGGGAGTATTTCAATCTTCTTCTATCTATTGAGGTTAATTTTGTGACCAACTATGTGGTCAATTTTCAAGAAGGTACCGTGAGGTGCTGAAAAGAAAGTGTATTCTTTTGTTTTAGGATGATATGTTCTATAGATACCTATTAATTCCAGTTGGTTCATAACCTCTGTTAGTTTTACTGCATCCTTGTTCAGTTTCTGTTTCCATGATCTATCCATTGGTCTCCCACTATTATTGTGTGGGGCACAATGTATTTTTTGAGCTTTAGTAGGGTTTCTTTTATGAATATGAGTGCTTTTGTATTTGGAGTATATATGTTAAGGATTGAGAGTTCCTCCTGACAAATTTCCCCTGTAATGAGTAAAAAGTGTCCTTCCTTATTGTTTTTGATAACTTTTGATTGAAAATCTACTTTATTCAATATTAGAATGGCCACTTCAGCTGCTTCTTGGGGCCATTTGCTTGGAAGTTTTTTTCCCCAACCTTTTACTCTGAGATAGTGTCTGTCTTTGTCTCTGAGATGAGCTTCCTGTATGCAGCAAAGTGCTGGGTTTTGTTTATGTATCCAGTCTGATAGCCTATATCTTTTTATTGGGGAATTGAGTCCTTTTATGCTAACAGATATTAAGAAATAGTGGTTGCTGTTTCCTGCTATTTTTGCTTTCGGAGGTAGTATTGTGCCTGTGTGTCTTTCTTCTTTTGGTTTTCTTGCTTAGGAGTTTTCTTGTTTTTACTAGGTACTTAGCATTTTGACTATTATGTGTTGGCAGGAATTTCTTTTCTGGTCCAACCTATTTAGAGTTCTGTAGGCTTGTTTTATGCTCATGGTCATCTCATTCTTAAGGATAGGGAAGTTTTCTTCTATGATTTTGTTGAAGATATTTACTGTGCCTCTTAGTTGATATCCTTCACCCTCTTCTATTCCTATTATCCTTAGGTTTGGTCTTTTCAATGTGTCCTGGATCTCCTGGACATTTTTGGGTTAGGAGCTTTTTGTTTTTTGCATCTTCTCTGACTGTTTTGTTTGTTTTCAATGTTGTCTTCGGCCCCCCGAGATTCACTCTTCCATCTCTTGTAGTCTGTTGTAAATGCCTGCATTTCTGACTCCTCATTTCTTTTTTAGGTTTTCTATCTCTAGGGTTATCTCTTTTAGTGTTTTCTTTATTGTGTCTATTTCGGTTTTAAATTCCTTCCTCCATTCCTTCATCTCTTTGGTTCTGTTTTCCTCTAGTTCTTTGATTGTTTTTCTTGTTTCTTCTTTAAAAGCTTCTAATTCTTTATGCTTTTCCTCCTATTCCTATTTGAGAATCTCTATCGTTATCTTGAGGTATGATTTTGGATCTGAGTCTTCTTTTTCTGGAGGGTTTGGCATTCCGCTGTTTGCTGTGATGGGAGAGCTAGGTTCTGGTGTTGCCAGGTTGTCTTGGTTCCCCTGGGGTAAGTTCTTTCATTTTCCTTTTGCCATCTTGTTGTCTGTGTTTTGGTCTTGTTGTCAGTGATTTGTTCTTGCCTCTCCCTTGTACCTGGCCTGTGTCCCTGGATCTCCACATGTTCCTGGTGGCAGATGGCCTGAGCGTCTATTCTGTATGCATGTAAGCCGACTGATAGTAGACAGCCCGAAGCAGGGTTCCCGCTTCCCTGAACCAAGCAGATGGGGAGGGGGCACACTTTCCACATGCTTGGCCGAGATCTCTCTACTCTCTGGCTACTGGGAAGCCTTCTCACCAGGCCTGTGTTCCTGGTGGTGGGTGGCGCCTGTTCTGCACCTAAGGGCTGCCGGCTGGAAACAGAGAGCCCAATGTACAGTTCCTGGTTCCCTGAATCAAGCAGTGGTGGGGCGCACTTTCCGCGTGCTCTGCAGAGACCTCTCTGCTCCTGGCTACTTGGAAGGCCTTCTCTCCAGGCCTGTGTCCCTGGATCTCAGCTGTTCCTGGTGGCGGGTGGCGCCTGTTCTGCATTTAAATAATTTTAAAGACAAATTTCATAAGTTAGATTCAATCGAAGATTAGTATATAAATTTATCAAAATTAGTAGTCAATGAAATATAAGGTAAAAAGCATTATGCAAGTAAATACCAACGATATGTCATGGTTTAAAGTATGGGCAATATTAACTATTCCCTGAAATTCTCGTGTATTGCTGATGGGAATATAAAGTAGCTAGTACTTTAGAGAACAATTTGACAGTTATACATGAAGCTAAATGGCAGACATTTTAAACCCTAGCCAACATCCAAGATAAATGAAAGCTGTGTTCACACAGACTTGTATGTCAAAGTTAGTGGCTGATTATTTGTAATAATCAAAACCAGAAACAGTTCTAGTACCCATCACCAGCAACATTCTTTGGTATAATCACATAAATAGTCCTGACCCTCAATCAATAGAAAAGGAAAATAGCCCTCTGGTATTTGCAATAAAATGAATGAGTCACAGGAATATTGTACTAAGTTTAAAGAGACAGACCAGAGACTGATTATATATATATATATATATATATATATATATATATATGTATGTATGTATGTATGTATATATATATATATGTATGTATGTATGTATGTATATATATTCTTAAGCTTATATAAAATTATAAAGAAATAATTGGATAGAATATAGGCACAGGATAAATGGAAGGTGGGGAGAGGGATCAACTCCACAATAGACTAGAGAGCTCCTGTCCAAACCATGACAATATCTTGGTTGTAGCAATAGAATCACAACTGTAGGCATTTGTCTGTTAGATTGTACCTATAAACTGGTGATATTTAAGTAGCTTCTTCCCTTTCTGTGATGTTCCAATACATAATTATTAAGTCACGATGATCAGTATTTTTTTACTTCATACATTAAGCATTCATTTCTGTCTATTCTGAAATAGTTACTCAATTTCTGCTAACCAAAACCATCTTCTTGCACTATATGAAATTAGGAGGTTGCTCCTTCTGCCCAACTCTAACAACTAACAAAGCTCCTACATCTCCCTCTTCAGACCCTCTCTAATCTCTTGACCATTGCTTTTTTACTCTGTTTCCATAAAAAAAATTATGTAATGTTCATTTCAAAATCATAACTCATATGTCTTGAGTATAAGGACTATTTAACAATAAGGCCTATTATGAGCCCCAAAATATGCTTGGCATTCAATAAATGAGAAATAAGTAAACAAATGGACTAATAAATGGATGAGTGGTGGCCAAAGAACCAAAAAAATCTCATAACACAATGCTTCATGCAGGGTGTTTGCCTGAAATTCGGAATTATATCTGCAAGTATTACTAAGGTCTTTGTAGGTTTGCCTCAAAGTACTGTTTTCTGGCTGCCTGGTACTTTACACAGTTCCTTATAAGACATTTTTACTTTCTAGCATTCTTTCTTGACTTTGGCTTCTAGCCAATAAAAAAAAATCTTGATATCCTTATTAATACTCACAAGGCCTGCAATTCTGTTCCACTGATTGCTCTCAGTGTCCAAATCACACCGTCCAAGAGCTTTATCATTGTGTTTCTTTTGCAATTTTAGGTCCATGTCTGGATGACCTGGGAGTAAAGTTAGGTATCACAGCAAACTGCTTCATATATAATTCAATTTTTCATAACCCTAAATTGAGTCTTTTAATCTATTACCTTCTCAAAAAAAAAACTAATTTTGGTTGTCAACAAAGCCTGAGCCAGCAACATAGATTCAGCAGTCAGACTTTATTTTGTTTTTCACTTCCACAAATGACTTAAACCTCTTTCCTTCACAAGAGCACTATATAGGTTGCATATATGCACACCACTCATAATTTCCATGGCCAGTGAAATGGCTTAAGGAGTAAATGTGTGTGAAGACCTAAGATCCATTCACAGGACACAGTGGAAGGAGAGAGTTGAATATTGAGTATTGTCCCCTGACCTCCATGGGCACAGTATGGCACATACTCGATTACAGACATGAACAATCCATGCACATACAGAGCTTACACACACACACACACACACACACACACACAGGTATGTGCATGCACCCACAAGTACATGCACATGCACAAAAAGAAAATATTCTTTTTTACCAAGAATGAAAAAAATTGCAGTGAGGAGTTAAGTTAGTTCTCCTGCATTCTGCATTGTGAAGTTGAGGGGACATCACATGATACACTTGGCTTCTTTTAGCCATTTACACCCCAGAAAGTATTAAGGAAGAATTTAGCAGCCCAGGAGACTATCCTTTCTTAATTCCTCTGTGTCTACACCTAGGCTGACAACCTGCCCAAAGCCTATAACTGACCTCAGATTCAACTCACTCTCACAGGAGGAATAAGTTACGTTTTCTGCAGTCACATCCCTCTGTGTGACCCACAGCCCGGCAGCAGTAGCTATTAAATGACTAAAGAAATAGAAATGCTTGGAATTAAAAATAGCCTTTCTCGTTTAAAGAGAAAGTAATAAGTGTACCAGAGATGTAAGATGTCCTCTCCACAAACTCATATGCAGTTGTCACAAAACACATGCTCATGGCACCCTGCAGAAGATGGCATTAGCCAGACATGAAAGCCAACACACCCTCACAGGGGCATTCAGTCATCACTACACAATGCAAGATTTACCCAAAGAATGATAGGACCAAAGTAGAAATTAGCTGAAATTTAGTAACAAGCCCATACACTTTCTAATACATCTGATTGGGCAGAAATTCAAATATTTTGGGTTATTCTATAGATATCCAATTAAAATCTTGGTTAAAATAATTATAAGGGGCACTACCAAATGTCTTTCCTCTGTGGCTGTCCGGGTGGTTACAATTTACATACTATCTCCCAGCTCATGCATGGTACATGTTCTCCTTACATAGAACCTTCTTTGTGGCCTATGCATTCATGAATACTACATAAAGAAACTAGCTGGATATGTCCTGGAAATTTGAATGACCAAAACCCAAAGGATAGGCAGATGTTTTTCTTTCAAATATTTTACAAAGACATTTGCCCTTTTGATGTATTAGCTAATACTGAAACAGAAGAAGACTGAACAGCCAGGGACAGGACAGGGTTTGGGAAAAACAAACTCAACTGGTATGAGCCAGGTCACATTAAAAGCAAAGATCTCCTTTATCCTGTATCTTGGAGAAAAGAGGAAAGAAGAGGGGAGGGGAGAGGAGGGGACAGAGTGACAGAGAGAGATAGATAGAGAGAGAGAGAGAGAGAGAAAGAGAGAGAGAGAGAGAGAGAGAGAGAGAGAGAGAGAGAGAGAGAATGGGAGAAGGGCAGAGAAATAACGTACAATCAGTAAAGATGTTGGTTTAGAGACAGTTAAACCTGAATTTGAAACATCAGTACCCTCTACCTGCTTAACTTCAGTAAATCACATTAAACCCAAGCTCCTGGTCCCCAGCTTTCTCATTTGTGAAATGATGACCCCTTATTTAAAAGATTGTTGTTAAAGCTAAAGATGACTTATGCAATCTTTAGCATAGGGCCAAATTCACATATGGCTACCAACTACAGGTACCATTCACTGTTAAGGTATTTAGTTATAAAAGAACTGGAACTCTGTATACACTAGTCACACAAGGAGCTAGGACCTAATAAAACATAAACAGCAAAAGATAGGGGTTTGATATAAAAATTAAGATGCAGAACTGGACAGTGGAACAAGTTCCAGCAGGATGTTAGAAAGAGTTTGGGAGTATGTATATGTTATAGTTTATATTATATATAAATATATATATATATATATGTCTAGTCAAATAACATAAATTTAAATATTATATAATATAAAAATAAGATCTATACTTAAATACATATTCCCAGACTCCTTCTAATAGCATAATAATATAAACTATATATATATGTATGTGTGTGTGTGTATGTATGTATGTATGTATGTATGTATGTATGTATGTATGTATACGTATATAGGAACTCTGGAGGAAACTAAGTTCTAGAACTTGGACCCAGCAGAAGGGAGAAGAGCAGCATGGTCCATTTCAGAATCATAGAAATCCAAAAAGATAGGCCAGGACATTTCTAAACAAAACTAGATGACTCAGTAATTTTTTTTTTTTTTTTTTTTTTTTTTTTGCATTTCCACATATCCAGTAAAGAAAACATATGTAAAACAAATTAGATGGAAAGATCAGAAACTTGTAATAACTTCTATATTGGACTATAACAATTCCACATTCTTAGGCAATCTTACTGCAACATCAACTAAGTGGGTTAAGAAGTCCCAGAAGCACACAAAGGCAAGGACCAGTCAGCAGCAAGAAAGTGGTCCTCCAGTTCCACTGGGGTCAGCATAAGGAACTTTCTAGAAATGTAAATGAGCTTGAAGTAGATTCCTCCCACACTGAGCATCCACTGAGCTTCAAAGCAGCACTGAGACAACTCCCTAACTTCATCTTTAATTTTTCATGACAATTAGAGTTCAGGTGTTTGTGTGATGTGGGAGAGATGCATCGGTTAGGCATGGCCTCTACAGTCCAAGCGTTCAGAGTCCTGGCCTAGAAACACTGTGAAAGTAAGTGTTGTTCTCAAGTTCTGAAGTCCTGATCCCTTCTTACTCAGCTATGGGGAATTGATAAAGAAGGTTGGCATGCTACATTATACTCATGGAAAACAGAATAAAGATATCCAAAGCCCAGAGCATTGAAGATGGCTGCAGAGAAATAAGAATTTTTTAAAAGATTTTTAAGGGTCTTCAAGTTTGAAATGCATAGTTATGACGAACAAGAGGAGCCTCTTGGTTTACAACCAGGAAGGGGAATAGAGGAAAGCCCACAGAACAACTAAGCCAAGCCAGCTTCCTCCACCTTCACACAGAAAAGAATTGGGAGCAGTATTTTTGCCCAGTCATTAATTAAATATGGTTTTGTCTAGAAGAGTCACTAAAATCAGAGATAGCAGGGTCTGAGGTAACTCAGGATCTCCACAGTAGTCTCAAAACAACAGAAAGAAAAGGCCAATTCTCCCAGTCACATGGTGATCAATGCAAGTTATTACCCACATCAGAAAATCTAAAAAGTGATTGATAAATGAGAACAGATCAGAATAAAGTGAGATAAAGTCCATAATCTTAGACATTCAAAGATACTTTTTCTCATGCTAGCTGATTGTCAAATATAAAGAATAAAGTCCCATACTTACAAATACTATAGTCTCAGACTACAGACACAAATGAAAGGTCTAAAGCCATGGTACTGGGATTTTGTCAGGTTTCCTTAAACAGGAATTCTAAACTCTTAAGACAAAGTGACAAATCCTTGGAGATCTTAGAGGAAAAAAATCATTTGAAACCTAGGTTTCTATAACCAGTTAGTTAATTGTCAATCAAATGGAAGAATAAAATCAAGACATTTTTTTGACTTGCAAGATATTTAAAAACTTCCCTCCCAGATAAATTCTATTAAAAAATCTTGCATATGCACTTCTGTAAAAATATGCCACAAAGAAAACATATGTCTCTCCTGTCAGTGACAAAAAAAGAAAAAGAAAAGAGAGAAAGAAAACAGTTAGAAATTCACAAAAAGAAGCCAAATGCTTTATCACAGAGTCACTCAAGTGTGAATAAAATTATAATGTAGCATGATTTGGAGTTATTGACCGATTTTAAAAGATGCCAGTTTTCTTTGATGCTTGAAGCATTCATCATTAAATGTCATATATTTAATGACATGAGATTACATTTCCCTCCCGGGGAGTACCACCAAGCCTCTTAGCTTTTCAGTGAATAATTGCACATGGGAATAAACTTCCAACTTCTCTTTAAAGGCATTCAGCTTTTCAAATCGACTTATATACAGCACTCAAAGATCTAATTAGAGGCCAAAGAGCACAGGTTTCCACTGCTTAATAATATGAAAATGTATACAGAAGTCCAGATACTGGGCTGGGAAATAGAATTGGCTATAGCCATATTAAAATAAATTTTGTTTGTTTGTTTGTTTGTTTTTAAATTAGGCATTTTTAAGTGATTAGCTGAAAGCTCAGCAAAGGCCCCTTCCCTCACAAAGAATGGGAATAACCGGAAATAGATCCAAGTCCACCGCGAGCCCCGCCACAGGTCTCTCAATGCATTGGGAACTAGAAACATCATGTGAGAAATCATTTTCTTCACCTGCCAAGATCCCATCCACTCCCAGGGCTCTCCTGAGGCCTCACCACCTTTTCCTCTCCTCATAGTTCTTTAGGGAACAATCATTAAGTCGTTTTCAACTTCAAGGTTACGTGATCCCCTTCACTGATACAACCAAGCTTATACCAGGCTTCCATACTGATGTCTCAAGAACATAGTGACCATGACTTTCTCAGAAAATAAACACACTCTTGAACCTGACTTGCAAATTGAAACTACATTGACATATTAGTTTTTGCTAAAAATTTGTAACAGATAAACTTTTTTAAAAAATCTCATTTCCACATACACAGATTTATTTTTGTTCAACACTTGGTAACAGGCTACTCAGCATCACACAGATAAGGTAACAGTACCACAAACATCTTTACTGTATAGCTATCAGATAGCCTAGGACTTAGACAGCCAGGCAACAGAAGAGAGAAAATAAAAGGTAGTATGATGTATTATGGGATGCACCGTGTCTGCCTATATGTCACTGGTCAGAATATAGTCACAGATTCACACATAATTGTAAAAGAATCTGAAAATATTAAATATGACCTAATTAATTTTCCAGTTGGAAGAGAGAAACCAGCTTGGCAAATAGCAACCCAGGCTTTCATGAAGAATATTATTTCAAGTGTTTTTAAAAATCCAAAGCACTTCCAAGGTGGTTAACTACTGACTCAGTCCTGTCTCATCATTAAGTCTGCAAGCATCTGAAGGATGGGACTGACTCCTTAAACATCATCACTGTCTCCATACCTGCACTTGCACAAGGAGGTGTTTGAGAAAATCTTGAAGGAATTAATTTTCTTGATTATATTCTAGTAGCAGGACAAATTAATGCAGCTACCAGAGTGAAAAATTATCTCCTTTCTCAATGCAAAGATCAAGCCAAGTATTTTGAACTGATTATATTTTTATTAAAATAACTATAATACAATGAACCCATAATTGGTTATTCCAAATAATAGCTGAGCTAGTGAATTTCAATATTTGTTTTATTATTGAATGCACAAGGAATGGGAGAGACTGCAAAACGTGCACATTCTCTCATTTTCCTTGAGAGAACAAAAACATGCAGAAAATGCTTAATGATACAATGAATTGGTAATTTTCTAATTTGCTACAAAAGCAGCAGTATTTATCAGGTGCTGTTTACATGTGTATGCTACAACAAGCCATTAAAGTAATGGCCCTAACTCTCATAAATCAACCAAATAAATATGTCCTCCAATGCAGCAATGGCTATAGAGGTGCCTCGTGTTCCTGCACATAGAGCCCAAGGAAGGGATGACCAAGAAACAGCAACTGATGAAAGACAGGCTTCACATATAGAACAACAACAAGAACAAATCACTGATATGGATGGACGCCACTTGTGAATCCCAAATGCAAATGGGGTGGAACGAGAGTAAAGATGAAGAGGAAATCCTTGAATGAATGAGGGCATTCATTGACTCTTACTCTTTATGGGTCGTTACAATGGTATCCATTAAACATAATTAGATAACATCTAGAATACTTTAAATATGTGAGGAAGTATAAGATATAGAAATTCTTTGACAAGTGCATGAACAGACAGCCTTTATCAACAGTGATTCTTTAAACATGACTATCATGAAGATATCAAGAGTGAGTGCTCAAAACTGTGAATGGTTGGGGTACAGCTGACAAGTCAAAGCAGAGTCGATGTCTTGATCATGAGGTAAGTAACTACTGCAGAGTTCAGGACAAGATGTGAAAGAGGACTGGAGAAGAGAAACTGGGGCATTTGATAAGAGTTTAAATACGTCCCACAATTTACAAGATTTACTTATATTCATACAAAGTCATCGAATTCTGAAATAACTCAAGTCAAAATTCATTTAAGGTTGAGGAAATGACTCAATATGGAAAACACTTGCCAAGCAAGGGGACCTTAGTCCAAATCCCCAGAACCCACATCAGCCTTGGCATAGTAACATGTGTCTGTAATCCAAGTGCTCCTACAGTGAGAAGTGAGGTAAAGACCAGAAACTCTGCAATAGTTCCAGGGAAGCTAACCAAGAACATACTGTTGGGGGAAAAGAAGATCTGCTTCAAACAAGGTGGAAAGGGAGGAGGACAGACATTGGCAGATGTCCTCTGACATCTCTGTGTAAACCATCTCTCTCTCTCTCTCTCACTCTCTGTCTCTCTCTGTCTCTCTCTCTGTCTCTGTCTCTCTGTCTCTCTGTCTCTCTGTCTCTCTGTCTCTCTCTCTCTCACTCTCTCTCTCTCTCTCTCTCTCTCTCTCTCTCTCTCTCTCTCACACACACACACACACACACACACACACACACACACACTGCATTTTTAATGCCTAGGATACTGAATAAATGTTACAGTTTGAAAACACAATACAACATGGAGCATCTGTTGTTGACCCTCATGCTCAAATAGCTGTCTGAGAAGTTCATCTCGCTCCTGCCCAGTATTAGAAAAGAACACTTTACTGCATGTCACTAGAGCCTGACAAAAGATCCAAATTCAAACTTCATCAACGTCTGATGTCTAGTAAATTGATATCACTTTCACACCATCATAAATTTGAAACATTATGCATGCAGTAGTCGGAGCCAAGGAAGAGCTTTGCAGGCAGATAACCTGATAGACAAGAAAGCAAGACTGAGAGACCAACACTGAGCAAGAAAAAGCTACCAAGATCCCAAGGACCGAGACTCGAGAGATAAACACTGTACCAAGACCTCCTTCCACTTACATCCTCTGAAACCCAAAGAGGTTTTGTTTTGTTTTTTTTTGTTTTTTTTTTTCATGAGAAAATGTTGAAAATGGTTTGCAAACCCAAAGAGGCTGGAAAGGCAGGTGAGAGAAAATGGACTCCAAATGACATGCTTGGAGGGCAAACAGTACCCCAAGGAAAGCCAAGAAAGCACAAAGTTTGCTGACGGGGGACTGAGGTGTCTCAGTGAAGAACCTTGTGAAGGCAGGAAGAACGCCTTCAGTACAGGACGCTTTAGGATGCCTTCAATGGCTGACCAGAGTAGTCAGAAGCCTTGCAAGACCCAGAGAAACTGTCAGTGGTTTGGACCTTTCGTTCACACTCTGAAGAGTTTTCTTTCATACTCTGAAGACTTTGTGAGCCCAGAGAAGAAAAAAATATTTCAGACGCCAATTGTGGCATAAAAAATTTTAGTTCCACTTGCAAACATTTGTTTTATATTTGGGAAGTCCTTCGATTTAAAAAAAAAAAAATCAAAGCTTGAAGTCCCAGCAATAATGATGTCATTGAATTATGAGACCTGAGGTTGTACACAGGTGGCTGGATCACTAGATTAAAACAGGCCAATCTTAGAAAATGTTCACAGGGGTAATCAGGGTTTTGTGTTGAGATATGCTATATTCTGAACTGCTATGGGGGGAAAATGCCAGATATGAAGGCAAAGGGGGTACAAGGAGAAAATGATCCAGTTGTGTGTGTGTGTGTGTGTGTGTGTGTGTGTGTGTGCATGTGAGTGTGTATGTGCATGTGAGTGGGTGTATGCCTGAAGAGAACGGAAGAGGCATCAGACCTGGAGCTGTAGTGGGAGGAGTTCGTAAGCCTCTCAGCATGAGTGTTGGAGGCTGACTCTTGGTCCCCTGGAAGAAGAAACCTTTTAACAAGAGAGCTATTTTTCCAGCTTCCTCCCCATTACTTTTTTTGCACCCAAATCCCTATGTGACTGTCTCCTGTTTTTACACCCATATATTTCATAAAGGACATTCCTTGGAAATTGTCAACAAGAGAAACTCAACTGTAGTACCATGGTTATGGGGGCCTGTTTGATGCTCATATACATCAATTTAAAATTGAGACTTTTAGGCTTTATAACTGCAATCCAAAGTAAGAAATGCAGTTTATACTTTAATTTGGTACACACACATTATTAAAACTAAGTACTATAAAATAAAACTGAATACAGGCAAAATAAACTTTTAATAAAAAATAGATTAGAATGCAGAATGCATTCAATGTTTTTGTTCTATTTTATATATGAAATGTGTGCCAAGAGTTAGCGTACTCATTTTGTAATCCATCATGGGTCACAAATAGCAGTTTGGAAAACATTCACTTCTGAAAGGCAATGCTCTTTTTAATTTTACTATTCAGGATAGAATTTCAGTTCTCTAAAAAGAAACTATCAAAAATCCTTAAAGAAATAATAACCAGAATAAGATTTAAAATATAGTAATCGTAGTAGCTTAACTGCTGCGGCCTGAACTAAATTGTTGGCATCATTTTAAGCATCATTATTAACTAACGAACAATCTGCCAGGTAGGTGCTTTTTAAGGATGTATCTCTCACTTTTCCAAGAACGGGATTACATGTTCTCATCTTACTAACACACTATATCGCCCACCCTGTGCCAGTTTTGTCATTGCAGGTCGCTGAGTCTAAGGGACCCAGCATTGTACAAGACACGATGAACACCTTTAGGGACTTCTCACACTGTGCCCACCCTCCCACACACACGTCCTGTTCCCCAGTAACATGCATGTTCGTTATCGTAGCAAGTCGGCGTCTTAAGGTAGCACAGGTTAAACTTCAGAAAATTCACACAATGGCTTCCAGAATTCTCCTGCTTTTATCTGTTTCTATTTTCTACTCTCCGCTATCTGATGGCTTCTGTCACCTCGAAATGCTACTGCCTGTCATCTCATTTAACGTTGTTAGTGGCAGCCAGAGGAACTTTGAGAGATCGCCATTTCATCAATTACCTCCAGCCGGGAGGACTTGGTGCTTTTTAAATAGGACCACAATATCAAGTTCATCTCCACTATTAGTGAGGTCTTTATCACTGCCAGGTTCAGAGAGTGCTAAGGCACTGACGGTACTTTTGCCTTTGCATATGGGGAGCAGTTCGGTTTCTCATCTTTTTAGTGCTTGGGTTTCATCTCTAAGAGAACCACCACTCAAAATCAGGTCTAGGCAGAACTGTGGGATGAATATTCTGTAGGTCAATCTAAGAGTTAGTCAGCATTTACTGATTCTTCATATGTTCAAAGCCCTGCACTGAAATACAGTACTATGTGAACCTTCAAAAGGATTAGAAGTCTTAGGTGATTGTCAGTGCTGTTCATCAAAGCCTTCCACTCTTCCCAGGTGCACAAAAATGTCATGTTGCTCCGCCCCTGGCAGTTAGGTGTGGCAAAACGGCTCATTTCACAGAGGCATTTCCAGGTAGTTTTAAAAGCCAGTGGGCAAGGGACCGCCTCTCTTTCCCGAAGTTGTTCTTTCCCGAAGTGGTACTGATTAGCAATTGAACAAATAGCTTCCCTTTCAGCTTGGGACCCAAAGTAAGACAAAGGAGCCAAGAACTCTGTCCTACAACACATATATAGTACAAGTAGTGATTTTACAAGATTTTCTAACAAGTTTCGAGGATATTAGGGTTCTATTGGTCAGGGTATAACTCACACGTAGCAATGTTAAGAATCTCTAGGGAGACTATAGAACATCTTTAAAAACACACCATCTCCCAAAAAGTAAAGACAAAATACTGTGGAAATTTTTTAATTTTATAAACAGAAAGCTAAGAAGTAAAAGAAGGCACTTAATAAAGGAGTAGTCATATCAGGGGCTAATATATCAGTAGGAATTTCTACTTGGGTATGGGTATATAGGCCACGTGAGAAGAAAGATTGGTGAGGTCGAATGTAGGAAGGTCCAGAAAGTAAACAAACGTTACTCAAGCAACATACATAAAGACTTGTTTGGTGGAGCAAAGAGCCAGACTGAAGTATTAAACAGAGAGAAACAGCCAAATGGGAAGATATAAAACCCAGAAAAAAGAGTTTAGACATGATAGTAATTCTGCTATTTCTCACTTGGTCATTCACCTGTATAGTCTGTACCTGCAGTCTGTTGGAAATTTGCTCAAGGGATACTTGGAAACCAAAGATGAGGAGGTTGGTATCATTAGTCTTTGAGATCCTTTGAGGGTTCATTAAAAGAAAGAATTTCAATACATTACATTAGACATTTTTTTTTCCTGAAAATTAATATGTGTGTATGGAAGGAGAATGAAAGGGACTGTTAAGATTTTACAGAACAAAATATCATGGCAGGTCTTCCAAAAGGTGTGTAGTTCATGTGGGTAAAGGAAGAAGAGAAATTTCAGGCTGGGCCTGAATGAAGAAGCATGCTGAGTCATTACTCATGGGCTCTCTTGCTTAGTTATTTTCTTAGGGTACCCTGTGTTTGTCTCACTTCAAAGCTAGTTTTCTATTTATCAAACCTGTACTGTCTGCCAGGCATTGTACCAACCAAGAGAGGGCAAGATCATCTCCATCATCTTACAGCCGGGCTGGGGGACAGGAGAAAGTCAATAAGACAAGTGATTCCAGTCAACCGTGACTGGCATCTGTCAGAGAAAAGAGGAATGCAAGGGCCCGGATTCAGGATGGGGGGAGGGGTGAGCAGGGTAGACTGCCCTGAGTGGAGGTTTGAATGTGAAATAGGAGGTAGCCTGGTGAAAGGGGGAAAAAGATGAAGGGGGATCAACCCACAGAAGTGAAACAGAAAGAGGGGAGCATGGAATGACATTGAGGTCAGAAGTGTGGTACGGTTGCAATTTGGAAGAAGAGGTGTCAAAGGTTGAGTGGAGGGGATGCAGCTAGAAAGATGCAGGAGCCAACTGCAGGTGTCTGCGTTTTACCCTGACATGTATGAATAGACTTTTAGCAAAAAAAAGAAAAAAAAAAAAAAAAAAAAAAAAGCACGATAAACTACACATTCCAGAAGACAGCCATATGAGAGAAGCAGAGAATGGGAAAAAAGCAGGACCATAGGGAGACCCAAAAGGAAGCTTCTATAAGAGGAAAATAGTGGTTACATCTTAGGTTGACAGTCACAGAGATAAAAAGGTCTAGAGTTACGCTGGATAATGTGATCTGGCTTTGGGCTCTGTATAAATAGGGAGATCTTATAGGTTATCTCTGGGCTTTTGGTTTCCACTGCAGGCAAGTAGTCACTTAGGGATGCTCTGCAGAGGGAGAAGTCAGGATTTGCTAAACTATGTGAACAACAACAAAAAAAATCTAATATGAAGGGACCCAAACATACTCAGCATAGTGAGGGAAGTGTGAATGAAATTTGGTTTTATCTGAGTGTGCAAATGCTCTTCTGTACCAATGCTGTGGCTGCTATGTAAAGGAAAGACCCTGCCAGATTCCAGAGCATTGAAATGATCTAGTTTCTTATAAGCAGTTAATGGTGGGAGACAGTGTTGTTGAAGATTTGGAAGAGAAAACGGCTAGCAATAAAACACATGATCTCAACTGACCAAGGATCAGGCAAAAATAAAATAAAATAAAGCCATATGAACCACAGTAGAGCTCAAAAAGTAAGAACACATAAAAAATGTAAAACTCAACATATTTTAATGAAATGAAGACACTAAAGATGAGCCTGGTTTTATTGATTAGGAGACTGGAGGAGTGGAGACCCCATTAATACAGGAATAGTCTTTGAGATAAGGAAGAGCTTTCAGACTACTTTGGCCTGAAAAGACTGAGTGTGACAAACTTGTGAGACCTAGAACTTGTGTACAAGATGTCTTACAACTGGACATGGGCTGTTTAGGAGACTGGAGACATGGTCTCAGGAACTGGAGATATGACCATAGGCATTGTATAGACAGACAGTCTAATAAATGGGCACCACCCATACATTTAGTACATGTCAAAAGACAAGAAGAGAATGGAATGTTTTTGGTAGGAATCTTCTGTTAACTATGTTCACAGACAGAGTTTGAGGTGGTTGAGAAAAAACCCCTTAACTTCTGAAGCTGAGACTCACTGAAAGAGAGTCCAGGGTGTTTCATGTTTAGCTGCCTTAGAACCAGAAAGTGGGGTGCTTGTGAAAGGGAAAACAACTTGAAAACTGTACCAACAGACAAGCACCGTCCTGCAATGGTCAACATCAGCGCTGATCACCAGTAACAGCATGGACATGAGAGAGGTCAGGCTTTGACCACAATAAGTAATTAAGAGCATAGGCCCAATTTAACTCATTTTTCTCTGACAATATTTCCCCCTAAGTTGAATGGCTTTGGTTGAGTATACACACACACACACACACACACACACACACACATACACACACAACCCACTAAATAAAAAAGCAACTGGCTTGTCACTAGTAAAGTCAAGAAATAACAGTAACTATTATTAGTCAGGCAAATGGGCCAGAAAGAATAGGAAAAGAACTTACAGTAAATTTGACTGTTTGACTACTCATCTGAGAAGCTGTCACAGGGCATCAATTTAAGGGTGCCTGCAGCAGTGCTCAGCTCCAACAAGGTCAGTAAAAAATGGCAAGAACACCAGCAAAGACACCCCGCCTGCTCATGCATAATACTCAGTCCATAGATATCCGGAGACTGGGGAATGGTTCTGGTGGTTCTCTTTTAGTCCTGGATAGCTTGTATGTGACATGATGACATGGCACTGCATAACAAGTGTCAGAGTTAAATATTAGTTTTGAATTTACCAAGACACCTCATTAAAATGAAAAATACACCGTAAACATTTCTAAAGACACCAAGCCTCCATCTGGTATGCTCATAACTCAGGAAAAGCCATAAACAGAAAGATATTTGTCTATATCTATAACCAGGTCCCCATCTAAGTTCTGAAGATCGAGATGAGTCATTTCCCTGTAAGCAATAATTTCAAATATGCTATAATTACCATCCTGCCCGTGTCACCAGGGAGACAACAAAACATCTGAGTAACATTATGGGCTGTCAAACTCTCATCAATGATTTCATCTCACACTGGTGATGACCATTCTGTGCCTCTCTCTCTCTCTCTCTCTCTTCTTTATACAACAATAGACCTGCCAGCCTGGTCTGAAATGAGGGGAGCTGAGAAGCGGAAGCACTGCACATCATGAGACTCATTGTCACAAGTCAGGGAGAACCAGAAGCTTATATTTTAATTGGCTTACTAA
This sequence comes from Micromys minutus, assembly GCF_963924665.1. Classification (NCBI taxonomy): domain Eukaryota; kingdom Metazoa; phylum Chordata; class Mammalia; order Rodentia; family Muridae; genus Micromys; species Micromys minutus. Next base: position 53,822,698 of record NC_137973.1, read on the forward strand.
CATATTTGAAGACAACATCTATAATGAGATATTTTTTGGCCATATTCAAAAATAATAAGAGAGAACAACTATACTTTCAAGGACCTTAATGTTTGGTGTTGAGAACTTAGGAAACTGTCTGTTTGGCTTGAGTAACGGTCAGAAGCAGAACCTAAGTTTTGTTCTGGCCAAGGTGGTTGGAGGCTGAGACACGTGTTGCTGGGCTCACAAGCTGGGGCCGTGATGAACGGGAGAATGTGCTTTCATTGCTTGCCATGGCGTCAGATGAAACAAACTCACAGACTACGTGGTTTAACCCAGATATATTGTCTTATTTGCTTTAGAATTTATATGTTCAAAATTAAGGTGTCCACAGGGTAGGTTCTTTCTGAGGGCTGCAAGAGAGATGGCCTCTTCCAGGACTTCCTGTCTCATGGAAGAATATTGTGTCTCCTCATCTCCACTCATTACACACAGGTGTCTTGAGGTCCAAATTTCTCCTTTCTTTTTTTTGGGTCCAAATTCCTCCCTTTTTTTTTTTTTTCTAGAATACCAGTTATGTTGGATTAGTGTCCACTTATTTTAACTTTATTATTTTGGTATTTATCTCAAGAACTAGGGAGATGACTAGATGGATTTTTCATAATGTACAAGCATGAAGACTTGGGTTTATATCCCTAAATCCCTCATAGAGTCTAGCATGGTAGGGTATGGCTGTGACCGCAGTAATTAGATGGGACACAAAGACAGGAGAAAAGTTCCCCTCAAGTCTACAGACCAACTAGCCTGGAGTATACTTTAGCTAGCAACAAAAAGACCCTATCTCAAACAATGTAGAAAGTAAAGAGTGACACTTGAGGATGTCCTCTGTCAGACACACATGCACATGCATACACATGCATATGCACACAAACACACATACACACACACACACACACACACACACACACACACACACACACGCTCACACACACACACACACACATAAAAGGGAACAAAAAAAGAAACAAAAAAGTCAGTCTATTATGCTGTCTATAAGATAGTTGCCAAATAAGAAATTCAGTTGTAAAAAATTTTCCTTAATGTTTTTAAAGATCCATTTATCTTCCATTGTTCATTAATTTCTACTCACCTAGTTGTTATAAATTACAAGTCCTTCAACCAAGAAAGATGTGGATGTTAGGGATAAGGAAACCCCCATTTCTCAAGGATGGAATGTGGGATGATTCACGAAAATTAGTCACAATAAATGTAAAATCACAGCAAACTATGTGGCTTGATCCTTACAACCAACCATCTGTGCAACGTCTTATAGTTCCGTGGGAAGAAAAATCTGCAGCATCATTGGAGACACACACGACTTGTGCACACTGCTTCTTCAGTTTCTGTCAGTCCTTTGAATATTCTTTGTTGTTGAAAACCTCCTTCATTAATACAAGTAGAAATGTAGTTATGAAGAGCCTCTATATGACATAATTTCATGCTGATTGTTTCCATCCACTTCTACAGGGCATGGAGAATACATGGTTTCCTCCACCAAACGGGGAAAAAAGACAAATCAGGAAGAAAACCAAAGCCAAATAAATTAGTGGCAAAAATCTCATAACCATAAAATAAAGGTAAGCTTTAGTTCTTTTAAATGATTATTGGGGCTGAAGAAATAGCTCAGTGGTTGAGCACACTTGCTGCTCTACCAGAGGATCTGAGTTCCGTTCCAAGCACCCCAAGTCAGACAGCTTACAACAGCCTAGATAATTCAGATTCAGGGGAGTTGACATGGAATATACTCACTGACATGCAGACATATACATAAATAAAAATAAATCCTTTTAAAATAGTGTTGGCTATTAAATACGTAAAATTTAAAACCATGGGTTGGGCCCATATTTTTCAAGTTATAAAAACTTAAAAACCAAACCAAAACAAAACAAAAAATGTTCTGAGTCTAAATTCAGTAGCATGCCTTCTGAGACATCAGACCTGAGGACTTCTGTCTTTGCTTGCACATGTGTTCTGCTGATAGCCTTTCTTTCTAGCAAGATACAGAATAGAAGCTGGTATGGGTCACGGTGCGGTACGCAGCAGAATTGAGACCTAGAACAACCACTCCAGGAGGCAGCGAACCACACCCTAGACAGAGGAAGGTAAATGAAGCATGTGAACGGCAGACCCGGTTCTGCAAAGATTCTGAATGGCAGGGCCTGTTTGAAGCTTTTGGCCCATCCTCGGCTCCACAGAGGCGCTGGAGAGCACGGAAGGTGAAGCCTATGGCTGATAAAGGGGTTCGATTGGCAAAGAAATGAACAGATTGCTACGCTTGGAATAAGAGGGAGCTCTATTTTTAAAAGGTTTCCGAGTAATGGGACCAATTAATAACACGAAAATAGACTCAGAGCTGCTTTTCATCCCCACTGTGAACAGAGTAAGGAAAAACAGGTGGGGCTGTGTGTGAAGGTTCAGGCTGCCAACAGTGCAGAAGTCAGGAGCGTTGTGTACGCAGCGGGTTCCCACAATGTCCGTCTGCAATCTGTGAAGCAGGCCAGGGCGAGGCTGAATCTGCTCACAGACGCAGGATGCTAACATGAATGAAGGTGCGTTGGAGGGGTGGAGAATGATCCTAAAAAACAAAGCCACAACAACACAGGCAAGATTCTCCTATGCTCTGGAATGTGGGCATTAGAAACAGCCCTGGAGCTAGGCTGCTGGACACCCCTGCATGCTGCTCAAGGCCGTCCGACACTGCCTCTAACATTTACGAGCTTGGAGTCCTCAGAGAAGGTCTTTCTGTCCTTCTATTTCTTCATGTTTCCCCCTAGTGATTGCTAAAATTAATGAGTTAAATTAACACAGAGAGGAGGGTCTTGTGTATTTGCTACTACTGTTTTTCAATCAGAAGAAGAAAAGTTAGACAAATCTTTTATGAGCAGGGATGAATTTGCCTTGCTTCAACAATCTGAACACTAGGATTCTCCACTAACTGGCACTGGCAAGCAAGTGTGTTAAACGCAGAGCTGTGCCGACTGACCCTGAGGAAGACTGTGGGACCCTCGGGTGGGAAGCACACGAATCAGCTGCATGCTTGACTCATTTCTCCAATTCTTTGAGACTGGGAAATCATGTTTATTCACTAATTCTTCCTTTATGAGATGCTGTACTAACCGGACATGCTATTTCTTCACCACAATAACTAACAGGCATGCCTAACTAACATAACATAACTAACAGGCACAATAACTAACATCTCACTGCATTTATTCATTCATTAGTAAACAAGATGCTGACTGAGCTACCTGCCCTCTGTCCCTCTTGGCAGGGTTGTAATTATGCCCTGACTGCTTAATGAACTGCAAAAATGGTTAAGGAAATTGAGACACATTTTCAAAACGTTTAATTGAGTTCAGAGAAGTTTTTGTGTGCTTACTTTAAAACTTATAGGCAGTAGTCAGGATTATAGCTCAGTGGTAGAGCCCCTGCTTAGCACGCATGGAGCTATTAATGCCCAGGACCTCAGAGAAAAAAAAAATTACCAGTAGCACAAATCATATTATTATCTGCTTACCTGAAAGTATGTATAATACTTATAGGTTTGTATATACAGACAAATATATCATTTAAATTAAATTTTCTATCTGAGTTCACAATGTTCCTGGGGGGGGGGGCAGGGGGGAGAAGCCATAGACAATCTAACAAAACTCTCAACACCAAGCATGAGTAACCCCCTTCTGAGTCTGTTGATCTGAATTGTTCAGAAGACTCCTAAAGAAAGTGTCATAGGCTGTTGTTGCTTCTCTGATGTTGAAGGTAATGCCCTGTGGCTGGAAAAACCATGCACTTTGGACATAGGGCTGACATGTGCTGGATCTGACCTGAAAGCCTTCTCTTTAAGGATTATTCATGATCCCAGAAGGTGCCATGAAAACGTTTATGTAAGGAAAGCAACTAACAGGTCTACCAAGATATGGCCTGATAGCTGCTTTTCTCACTTGGAACTGAACAATGACTAGCATGGCAGAAGAACCATTAGGCAGTGCGCTAACACAAAAGAGGAAATCCTCATGAGGTCCTAACCCTAGACAAAGAACTATGGGCAAATACAGAATGCTGAGAGAAGACTCTTCCTCAGTAAAGGCTCATCAGTTGGTTATCCGAAACACTGAAAATACGCATGTGGAGAAAGTTATAAAATTAAACAGGATATATTATATATTTAAGAACATATATGGATATATAAATTCATACATGTTATATATGTACATGTGTATATATAAGTGTGTGTATATATATATATATGTGTGTATATATATATATGTATATATATATTCATAATGATTAAAGAAATGAAAGCCACAAATTTGAGAAAAAGAGGAACAGTGAGACACATGAGAGGGGTTAGAAGAAGAAATGGAGAAAATGATGTAATTATATTTTAATTATAAAAAAATAAAAATAAAAGCTATAGGTTGGCACAAGTTTAAAACAATGCTGTCTTGCCCCAGTGTGACTATTGTCTAAAAGAAAATTATATTGGTGGCTAATTAAAGCTCTGTTAAGGCTTCATATTCAGAATTTTAAAAAGAAACTGCTAAGAATCAAATTCTTTTTGTCTCTTGCTTTTCCATGCGTGTCTTATTGTGAATCTACTAAACACACAAAACTGCTTTAATTATGCCTTGAGAGTTATGATGAAGACAAGTCCCATTATGCACAAACACATATGATCAAACACATGCAATTTTCTCCTTTATACAGTTACATGAAAAAATAAAGTGTCTTTTAATATGATTAACAATGTGTATCGTTATAAGTAATGTCTGTAGACTGATGTTCTAAGAGTTCATGTATCTTGGTCTTTAATTGCAAAGTGTGTTTTGTTTTCTTTCAGATTTCTGAGGCATAATAGCATTTGCAATATATGTATACACCCTTGATATCACCCATGACCTGAACAGTAAACACATCTGTCATATCCAGATGCTTTCATGTATACCTTTGCTTTTTTGTTGGGTGTTTATCGTTACTTAATTTTCATTAAGCTTATTTCTAATTGATATATAAAATCATTCACATCTCCCAGAAAAAGGCCATATAACAAAGGCAGGGAAAAACTTGGGTGATATCCTTCTGTACTCTTTAAATAATGGAATTTCTTCTGATGGTCACATAAGAGGCATTTATGGAGAAGAACCTAATTTTTAATAGTGCTTTCACCTGAGTCTTCCCAGTCAACAAGACTTGGATATATCTATCCACTTAGAAATGACTCCTTCACACTCTTAAACACATAATCTTTTTTTTTTTTCAATGAACAAAAGGTTCTATAGAGTCAAGAGACAATGGATGAAAAAACTTTTAACATATAGATTGTATAATGGGTTAGCATATCTAAAATGCTCAGAACTTTTACCCAAGTGGTAACACTCTGGAAGAGAGGGGAAAGCTATCAGGTGCTATGTCATATGAAGATAAAAAAATCCAACAAATAACAGTTATGAAAAGACATCCAGTTACTAAGATTCGTAATCATGATGGTGTCAATCTAAAAAAACATAACACTAAGAAACAACTGGCAAGCTGACCTATCTGATGAAGTACAAGAACTCTTTGGTAAGTGTGCCCATCATTACCTACACCAAGGTCTCAAGTCCAGAAGCCCAGCATAGTAAAGCCACTGTTGGAAATGTCTGCTTACAGGGACATTTGAGCTTAAGCTTCTAGCATTTGCTCCCCTGTAACCAACTGCCCATGGGTCTGAGAAAGTATCTTTCTTTCAGGACCCACAATTTGGACACCAAAAGATGGTACTATCTAAGCCTGGTCATTAGACTACTAGAGTTTCTGTCTGTAGTAACAGGAAAAAAGAGGGGCCTTAACACCACAAAAGGGAGTTTAAGACCAGAACTGGTGACCAAAGAGGAAACAATTCCTGAGATGAGGCTGAAAGGGAAGAGAACTGAAGGTTTGCAAACACCATCTTGGTCCTTGAATCTGATAGTACCTGAAATCCACTGGAAAATGTCATCATCTGAACCTACAGAGTGGACCCAGTGACATATCCATTCTGGAAACTATTATGTCTTTTTAAAGATAGGAAAAGGAGCCACATCGTGATTAATATTAATTGTCAATATGACAAGACCTAGAATTATCTTGGAGACAATCCTTCAAGCATTTTTATAAGGCAGTTTCTGTTGCAGGATATTTGATTGCACTGGAACCCCAAGAGTATGTCATCGGGAAAAACCTGTCTTTCATCATGGTGTGGCTCAACCTTACAACATACCTTTAACCCAAGAGCTTTCTGTTTGAATATTGTAAAGAAGACTAAATAACGTCAATCACATGTCAAGAGGTAGAGTTGTGAGTAAGATGAAAGCCAGTAAGAGGGAGTCAGGATGATAGAGGACTCACACAGGAAGTAGAAGGGAGGGACAATGAGTTTGAAGGAGGGGTGTTGAGACAGCTGAGGGGAAAAGCCTGCTGGGTGCTTTCTCTGCCTCTCTGAACTAGCAGGCTTTATTCATCCCAGCATCTGACTCCAGAGTCATCATTGGTAAACTGGAATGGCTAAAATTTTGGTAAAGGAATAAACGTCTAGATTAGGTTGTCTAATTGTAGGAAGCATCAATCTGTGAGCCCAGCTCAAGGTCCAGCTTATATAAAAAATAGTAAACCGGACAGCCTTTCTCTCTCTCTCTCTCTCTCTCTCTCTCTCTCTCTCTATATATATATATATATATATATATATATATATATATATATATATATATATATATCCCTCCCTCCCTCCCCCCTCCCTCTCTCTGCTTCCTGGCTGTTGATTCAGTAAGACAAGGAGCCTCACTTCTGCCCCATGCCTTCTCCACCATGATGCACTGTAATAAATCCTTCCTTAATGCCACTTTTGGCATGTTACTCTCTCTTAATAGCAACAATAAAAGTAACAAAAAGGAAGCAACATATGTTTTAAAAGATTGGCAAACAATTTTCTTTAAAGGGCCACATAGTAAATTTTTGAGTGTGAATAAAAAGTCATTTCTAACCATTCCACTTTACCTGCACAGAGTACAGCAGCTATAAATGATGTGTTTAGCATGGACTAAATTAAGTCCAGGGGCCACAATTAGCCTCCCCTTAATTTGTATACATGACACATCAGTAAGTACGGAAGAAGTTAATTTTACCAAGGAAATGGTTCTAAGGAAGATCAGCGTGTCAGCATACATCAAAAGCACTGTGGAAACAACTCACTCCCTTACAAGAGGGGCTCTTTCTACATCTCTGTGTGATTGAAGTTGTGGTGCTAATATGACAGATTAGAATTACTAATGACTTAAAGTTGAAAAGAGGGACCAAATGACATGAAAGCAATGTGATGCCCACGGGCTGGAAAGATGGATCAGTGGTTAAGAATATGCATCGCTCTTGCAAAGAACCTGGGTTGAGTTCCCAGCACCTGTTTAGGACAGCTTAAAACCACCTGCAACTTCATTCACAGATGATCCAGAGGCCCCAGTGTGTGTACGTGATATGCATTACACACACACACACACACACACACACACACACAAATACACATATGCATAGAGGTTCACACACATACACATAAAATCAAAACATATCTTTTTAAAAAGAAAAAAAATGTGATCCCTAACTTTGAACACCTGCATCTAAATCTAGCTAGAATTGGGTGAATCTCTAAAAATGTAACTAACCTACAACAGACATGCATACACAGGCATGCACAAACACATGGCCATACAAACACACACACACACACACACACACACACACACACACACACACACCATTTAGAAGACAGAGGCTACTCTCAGGTTCACAGAGCATTTACCCAGTTGGTACATCAGGCCTAGGGAGATACTTTGCCTGGCTAAATGTCATAGAGCTAATTAGTGGCGCAGTATCCCCTCCTGATTCCCAGTCTGGTCTTTTTTCCATCACATGCTCCAAGGCTGTAGATGCCATTATTTGTCTTATTTGAGATGAACCCACAGAAAATAAATGCCCCTCTCCAAACACAGCATCATGAATATGTTGAGCACGCGGCTCCGAGCAGCTCTACCTTCAAAGATTTTTACACCACAGACAGATTTTTCTCTTCTGTAAATTGTTAGCACTATTTTTAGGAGCCCTTTTCTCTGGCAGATCCAGGCGTTCTCGCGTCTGAGCCCTGTCATCTCCTCGGTGTGTGTTTAGTCGCTTCCGAGCTCTGCTCACTGTTTGCATATCATGACACTGGGCAGAGTTCAGCAATACAGAACGTCTTATCCGCTTCCTCTTAATCCATTTTAAATTCATCCTGAGCCCATCAGAGCAGGGGATGGAATGAGAGTTTTATAATTACCTTTTGCAAACAGAACATTAAATTATTATACAGTGGGATCCTCTGCTTTCCTAGGCTTGGAGGCCTTCACTTACCAGGGAGCAGGTCTGCCTGGCTGTGTAAGCACACATAGGTATGCTAGACGTCTTCCTGTTAGCTTGGAGTTATCGATCGATTTCGGTAGATTACTGCAATAGATTCTTAAGGAGCCTTAAGATTAAGAGATGTGCTTGGCTTTCTTCTGTCATGTATCTCAAAGGAAAACCAGGAAACGAGACACACAATGAAAAACAGCAGGTAATACCATATGAGACTCCTTATTAAAAACATAAAGTGCCTTTCACTCCCGCTTTTATTAAGTCTACTTTTCAAGCTAAATGGGGTTAGGTGAGGCAATTATAATACAAGTCACATCTAACTATTTCATTATCCATGTCCTACAGTAAGGTGGCCTCCAGAACATCTTTGAAGGCTCCAGAGTGATGGCAGTGGGTTGAATATAATGAACAGCGTTACAAATGAGGACACGGGACAGCCGGTCTGGTGGGGATGGAATCTCCCAGAAACTGCAAGGCTGTAATTACTGAATACCATCTCAGGTAGTCTCAGCTGACTTTGAGCACTGATAACCATCTATGGTGGATTATATTTTTCTCAGTTAAAATGAAGCCAATCAGAGTAACCGAAATTTATAAGGCATTACATAAACGCAAAGGCACTGTCTGTCCGGGTCACTCTCATCTCTTTTTCATCTGGCTTCCAAGCTCATTACACTACGTCCTGTGCAACTGAATTAAAACAGACTAGGGGAGCATTTCGATATTATTCTGAGAGTCGGCTGGCTGCCAGTTATATTTAAAAAGAGCTGAACCAAATAATCTGAATGGGACGGCAAGAAAACACACATAGAATTCCCACACTGTGTCTCTGTAATCTTTCCTAACAGACTTATTTGAAATGGTCACTGAGTTAAGGGTGGATAAGGGAAAGGAGAGACACAGGGGTGAGTGGAAGAAGAGAGTGTTGGTGACAGTGACACATGAGTCATTGTGACTGACACAAGCAACACCAGTTACATTTGTCCAATTCCCCTTAACTCCCTAAAGCCACAGAGAAGACAAAAGTTGGTGACCACCACTCAGCTAAAGTTGCTTAATCCCCAGGCCAAGAATTTGAATGATCTCCACTAGGTGACCTATGCTGCGTGGCTTAGGAAGAATCCGCTGAACCTGCTCCTGCTTTCTTGTCTGGAAATACCGACCACAGTCAGTTCTGTTTACAATAGAGAACTATGCCCATCAAGGCAAGCCAGAGGTGAACAACAGAACAACCTCTCCCTTCACTGTCCGTTCTTGGTTTCTTCCCCCAATCCCTTCGCTGACGGAAAAAAGAAGGCATCACACAGTGGTACACAGACACCATGGGACACTATTCATCTGTACAAAAATTAAATTATAGAATTTGAAGGTAAATAGGTAAAACTAGGAATATCCTACTGAGTGAGGAAACTCAGACTTGGAAGGCAAATGGTACCTGTTCTCTCTCATCGGATGTATCTACTTCCACATTTTTAGATTGAAATTATAACCTGAAATAACTCAGAAACTAGGAAAGTAAAGGGGACCACATCAGGGGCCAGCAGAGCAGTAGAGGGGCGATACTAGGGTACAAATGACCTGAAGGAGAAAATGGGCAAATGGGGAGGTTAAATAAAGAGAGAAAGGGGAAATAAACACAGAAGAAAGGGAGGGGCGGGTAAAATAAAACAGCAAGGATGTTTGAAAGTGTCAGCAAGAACCATCCTGAAACCTAGATACTAGAGCTTTACTAGGAATTCATGCTTATGGACCCAGATAGAGACAGGCACATGCATGCCCACATACACAAACACCACACACACACACACACACACACACACACACACACACAAATACTCTTACCTTTATTAAATATACATTTTATAGATAGTGATATAGGAGATCATTCAACATACACTTAAATTAGAACAATCAAATGTCAATTAACAATCATGACTAATAACATTTATTTTTTAAAAATTACATCTTTAAAGGTCTGTATTTTACTGTGACCTTGATTTTATAGGATTTAAACAACTTCCAGAGGTTGTTTAATTGTCTTTAGCCATCTTCTCAAGCAGAGGTTCTGAATTTCTATGAGTGGATAGGTGGAAACCTACAGAGGGCTTATATGAGTGACAAATATAACAGAAACTTTCATGTTTATGCACATGTTTATGTAAAGCTAAAGAACCGTTAATGAAAATTTAAAAAAAAACATGGTAATAATTTCCCTGTTGGCAACACTGAATATACCATAATTTTCTAAAATTCTCTCTCCCTCTCCCTCCCTCCCTCTCTCTCTCCTCTCTTTCACACATACATACACACTTCCACTACCACCACCACCATCATCACCAAAAACAATAATGGACTGGTAAGCTACAAACAAAAAAAGCAAAATGTGCAGACACTATGAAATGCCATTAGAATACTTTATGAAGTATTATTGTATATCCTGATCTTTTGTTTAAAAAACTACTTGTCAAATTGGAACAGTGAACTTATAAAGGAGTCTGTTCATCTTGGAAGAAGCATTCCACTGACGTATGCCGAGCAATTTGACATGGTTGATGAAAAGTTTCTACGTTTCAAAACAGAGAAACATTTCCTATTGTTTAAAATGAGCATGATGTTAGGCAGCTGAATCACATGTGCCCCTCGACTAGTCTCCTCAGCTCCTGTGACTGTCAAAAGCACTGTAAAGATATCTGGCCATTCTTTTTTTGGATTAGGTGGTCTACAGAGATTCTGAGGAAGGGGACTTAATTTGCTATATGTAAAACAGTCATAAGATTTACAAGTTTGATTATCTAAAATAGATACTTGTATTCTGATGTGCAGAGAACACTTGCTGTTGTATTAATAATAATAAAAGCCTGCCAAATGAATAAGCAAGCATCATTATAAAAGAGATTAGTGTTTGCTATGAAACTGTATAGGTGCCTTGTGGCTTGCACAATGAAGATGTAACTATTTTCATATACAAGTTATTAGCTCAAGTTGTGCTTTATTGTACCATAACTTTGCCCCGATAGCAACATGGTCACGGCAGAAAAATAATGATGCCAAGTGTTACAACGCCAGATGTTTTTAAAGCAAAGTTGATGACTTAATTCTAAACTAGCTTAAATGGTAGACATAAGCAGTCCAGGAAAAACACAAATAAAGGAGCTGTAGGACTGTGATGTGCAGTTAATTAAAAGCACATATTTTTAGATACCTTTTCTCTAGTACAACACGTTGCCACGGAAATGTCTGTAAGTACATGCATAATTTAAATTATCCAGTAGCCACAGAAAAATATTGTTTCCAAACTGCTATTTTCCTGGGAAAGTGGCATACAGCTTATCGATAATATTTTTTTTACATTCTCTCTTCATATTAAGTATAGTTTAGATCCAGTGTATATTTTACACTTAATAGCTTATCTCAGTCCATAACAGTTGAATTTCAGGTGTCTGGTTACCATGGGCAGCTTTGGGGCCATGGCAGTGCATGGTACAATCCAGATTTTAGAGTTAGAACAGAGATTTTCCTTCCTATATGGCTTATGATCAAATTCAAGAAAGATGAGTCAGGCAAGGTTGTGTGCACCTCACTTACCACTATGAAACATCTGCATGTATTAGCTTCACAAAGAATGGCTCAGCTCTTCCATTCAATCAAGATGATCACGGTTCTAAGTTCAAGGCAGTATCTCAGTTCAAGTCAGAAAACATCTTTTTAAACTTCTTTTTAAATCCAAAAGCCCAATAATTGTGCTCCAGGTTACTTTGTCCTTTCACAAGAAAGAACATCCAGAAGTCAGAAGTGGCAGATCTCTAAATGGTACAGGTCATTTTTTCTCCAGCTGTGGGAGGATAGAGGATCATGGGTAAAAATTAAAGAAAATGATTCATGAAAAATATTAGGACTGTGTCTCAGCAGGCAATAACAAAACAGAGCTAGCTCTATGTCCAAACAGATGGAGAAGAAGTGGCCCAGAGGCCACTTCACTAGAGGAGAGCCAAGGAGAAGCAGGATGAAGTCCAGGGTGGTTCTGAACGTACATTATTTGAAAAGCAGCCAGACCCCTGCCAACTTCCAATTGCTTCCTGCCATCCCTTCATGGATCATGTACACATAAGTGAAAGTTAGTAGGGGTGTGTTCATGCATGTGTGTGTGTGTGTGTGTGTGTGTGTGTGTGTGTGTGTGTGTGCATGTGTATGTCTGTGTAAGTGACAATCAGCCTTGAAAGATAGTGATGAGGAATTACAATACAACCATAAATGGGAAGAGAAGCCAAGAAAGCAGAAAGAATAGGTTATGGGTTGTTGTTGTTGCTTAGTTGTTGTTTAGGCAAGAGATAGAACTGTATTTCCTGTCTGAGTGTCTTGCCTTCTTCTTTCACCTGAGAGTAATCTTTTCCCCTCCATCTACTCAAGACCTGCCAGCTCTGAAAGCATACAGCACTCAAGGACATGGCCCAACCTACCTACTGATAAGTTCTTCCATGGTGGGAAAATGGAGAGCAGAGCGATGGGAGCTATAGCCAAGTTGGATGAAGACTTGGCTGGGTCAATAATAAAGGGAGGAGTAGAGGGAGGAAGTGAGGGGTGGGGGATTAAACCAACAACTAGGGGAAGCCTCATGCTTGCTAGCTTCTGTAGCTCTATTTGATCCCATGGCTTGCCTTGTGGGTTAGTTCAAAATGAAGGACTGTTGGACCCGACTTGATGGGACAATAATGGACAAGCCATTCAAACAATCCCAGCCAGGAAGAGTTGAGAGCCACGGTAATACTTTAGAATATCAACTCCCTAAGAACATAGCTCAGGCTTCCTACTCAGAACCTACAATAGTATCTTAAGAAATGCTCAAAAAGATGACAGTGAGAAGGTAATGGTTGTTTGAATTGAGTAAAAGAAGGAGTAAAAACATTTTCCAGTTTGAAGAATCAAAGCTGGCCAATTGAATGTCTCCAGAGAAAAGCCAGAGGGCTCAAACAAGAGTGAGAACAAATGGGAGAGCCAGGTGAGTACAGCGTAGCCACAGTGGAGAAAGAGTAAACTTAGAGTCGATCCTTCCCTGTTCTTTAAAAGATAATGAAATGAACTCATTTGTTGATCAATGTCTTTACACGTTTATGTCTATTGATTTATCACTTCTGTTAAGAGTCTGCTCTGAAACCTAATCACTTTGCTTTCGGCAGCTAATCCCCCTTTTAGCCTGGAGGTCATTTTTAGCTACTCTTATTCATACTGTCGTCCTACAAACTAAATAATTTCCCCTCCATCTTTGATGCTTATGCTGTTCAAATATTTGTATAACATTACTGCATCTCCCATTAGCTGTTGCTGAGCCAATCTGTAAGGATTAGGCACAGTTAGATCCTTTAAACCCAGTAAATACCTCTAATCAATCTTTCCATTACTCTAACTATTTCTGATGCTCTTCTTGGGAGCATCTCCAGGGTCTTTGTCAATTTCGACAACACAGAAGTCTGCAAGCTTATCTTGATAGTATAAAAGAACATGGCCGAAGTCATATCTTAAAGTATTTTTCTGGGGTCATATGCATCAAAATATCCCCAAAATGGTCAATCACAAGATAATTTTCTGGAAACCATACAACCAAACCCAACTAATTAAGAGTTTGTTGGGAGGTAGTTCCAGAAATCTATATTGTTAAAACATGTAGATCTTCCCGTTATTCGTAGGCAGACTAGAATTTCAAGATTGCCTGTCAGAAGATTATTACTGAGGAATCTTCAGGTATAAAAAAAATGGCTCCATAGTTAAAAGCTCTTACTACTCATTCAGAGAAAACTGGAGTTTGATCCCAATACCCAGATAGGACAGCTTACAACTGCCCTATAACTCCAGATTCAAATGTCCTTTTCTGGACTCTAGAGATAACTGCCCATATTTGGGTAAACTTACACATGGGGACATGTACACACAATTTTTTAAGAATTAAAAAAAAATCTTTAAACATGTATCTTTACATGAAATCTGAATACTTTTCTCCCTAGGTATCTATACATGAAAAGCTAACACTTAAAATACTACCCTACTGAAACTAAAAAGATGGCTCAGTAGTTAAAAGCTGTTGCCTCACATTTATGAGGACCTAGAACGCATGTAAATTTCTGCTAGTCATTGCATCGTACCTATACTTCCAGCTTCAGAAGACAAAGACAGAGGTTTCCTGGAACAGGCTGGCTGGACACAGTAGCCATACTCAGAAGCTCTGGGTTTGATTGAGAGACCCTGCCTCAGTGAATACCACAGAACAGTGATTAATGATGGTCCTGACATTGATTTCATGATTTCCACATGCATGCACATTCTCTCTCTCAAACACAGGTATATTCACACACATGCAACATGTGTTTGAAAAAAATGGGAAAAAATACCAACCAATACTATTCATGACAACTTTATAAGTGAGTTATTAGAAGAACACAGCAGGAATCTCAGACACACGGGAGGAATAAATGAACAGTATTACATATCTAATCATAATCTTTTGTCCCGTTACATTACAACTCCTAGATAGTCTTCATATAAGACCCTTGGTTTATGGTACTGTTTGCTATTAATTCACACATGGGTCTTGTTTTTATACATCTGTCTGTTTGCTTGCTTGCTTATTTGTCTAAAATATACTAAGCAACAGGGATCCCTCCATCCAACACAGACATTAAAACATATATATTAACATCCTGTCTGATGTTCTGCCTCCTGTCTCCCAAGTCAGCTTTTGTTACTAAACAGTCTGCAAAGCACCAACTCTGGGGTTAGCAGGGAACCTGCTGGGACCTTTATAAGGTTTTTTTACTCCCACTAAAAAGAAGCATTTTGAAAACATGGTAGTCCATAGGCACGAAATAAAATGAAAGTAGCAACTCCTGGGAGAACTCACTATGACACTGTTCATTCAATAGTCAGACACTAAGTACCTACTCTATGCCAGGCTCTGGGGCTACAAAGATGGTTCCTGTCCTCCTTCACAGAAAAACTTGTCAGATGAGGTGGCAAAGGAAACTAGGCAAGATTGATTGGATCAATGAGAGAAATCTGTCAAGACAGAAGTGAGACCTAACAGATGAAGAGTCGGCATCACCCAGGAAAAGAGAAAGGCCAGGATAGGTTTTATGGGAAAGGGTATTCTAGTACAAAGTCCTGAGAAATGAATTTGAAAGAATGCAAAACAAAAACATGACCTTAAATCTTATAAACAAGGCCAGGGGGAAAACAGTCCTTTAAAGTTAAATTATAGTTCGTGTTCACAATAATATTAACATGTCCAAGGTCATATATGTGAGCTTACTTAAGTCTCAGCCAAGCACAATAAACAAAAGGCAACCCAACATCTGAAAAAGAACAGAATTCCTTCCTTCAGATATCCTGAAATCACTTAAAGATGACCTATAATCTGTTATATGTCGGCACTTATTTGTATGTATGTGTATCATGATGTACATGCATATGTACATGTGTGTTCATATGTGTGGATGAATGTGGGTATGTGGGTTTGGATATGTATGTGTACACATCTGCTTGGAGATTAGAGATTGATACTGGTGTCTTCCTTGACTCCTCTCCACATATATACTGAAGTCAGGCTCCTCACTTGAACCCAGAGCTTGCAAATTTGACTAGTCTAGCTTCCCCCTGGAATTTCATCTCTGCCTTCTGAGTGCTATAATTACAGTAGGCTGCCCACTCAACATTTCTGTAGATGAAAGGGATCAAAATTTTAGTCCTCACATTTGTAGGGCAAGGACTCCAGATACTGAGTCATCTCCCCAGTCTTTCATGCTTTCAAGAACTTAATTTCTTCAAAGTTTAGGATGCTCTTAAAGATATTCTTAAAAAATATTTTTAAATTCTGGAATAATTTCTTCTTCTTCTTCTAGATCTAAGCATGCTGTTTAATTTTCCCTTTATATCTGTGTCTCTTCATTCTACATAATAAACCCCACAAAAAATTTTTCTCTCTTGCCCTAGAAAAAACTCTCGGGTTGTGGGAAGGAGCACCAAAAAAAATTTATTCAGGATTTGTGGATGGAGAAAATTAGGAATATTCTTGGGTTATATTTCCCTTTGAATAGTAATAACTTCAAAAACTACCTCCTGAGCTAAAATAGTGGGTTATCAAAGTTTGCTATAACTTGTGACTTCTGAATGACCTACACTTTGAGAAGTCAGGAAGGTAAGAATCCAACCAAAGAAAGTTTGTTTCTGCCAGTTTGAGATGCTGTCAGGAAGTATCTTAGACTTCAAAAGTGTAAATATCACAAGGTTGTTTACAGAGTTGAATATCCAAGATCAAGGTGCCAGTAGAGTCCATTGGAAGCAAGGGCTGGCTTTCTACCTCCTCGACCCACCGCCTATAGTCACCACTTAGTATGCAGAACCTCAATGTCATACATGCAGCCTACTTGTGTTTCTAGCTGCATTGTCGTGTGGCTGAATGAGTAAACAAACTCTCTTTGGGTTCTTTCATGTGAGCACTTACTCCCACATACAAGGTCCCTCATGACCTTATAAGATCCTCATGGTTCTTCCAGGTCCATACCTTAATACAATTATGAAGTGGAAGTTTCTGGTTGTATCATGTGAAAAAGACTCATGTGATAGTTTGCTGAGGCAAGACCTATGGGAGGACATGGGGGGACTCAACAGACAGTGACAAGATGCTTGCATAGTTGGTCTGTAGTCTTTATTGATCATCACTTCATTGAGAGAGGCACGGCAGAGAACGCCTGGCATTCTGGTTGGTCCTGGTTGTTCCCGCTGACCAGTGCCTGTTTGACAGAGGACTGTTGGTTTCTGCTGGATCGGGCCATTGTTGCTGACTTGTGTTTGGTAATGCTATTGGTATCCTGATACTGCAGAACTGGATGCTGCTATCCTGACAAAGAGATTGAAATCACTCTAAAGAACTACTACTAGACAGGTCCACATCCCCTTGTCATATTTACCATCTTTTCTCTCTTACCTTTAGACTGTGGGTTAAAAGTGGGGGTCAAAGAGTTTGAGAATTCTTATTAAAATGAGATTCTTTAAGAATCTGAACCTACACAATTATAATAGGTATTAAATTTTAGTGTATGAATTTTGGGGTAACACAAACATTCAGATGAAAGACATCTACCCCTGGCTTTCTATAAACCCATGCCCTCACAGACACAACACCCATACAGTCCCAATCATTCCAAAAGTCTTACCTTTTTCCAGCACCCATTCAAAAATCTAATGTCCAGTGTCTCATCCAAATTTCATCCACATCAAACGTGAGACTCAAGGCAGTATACATCTAAGGGCAAATTTTCCCTCTGACTGTAAGCCTGTGAATTCAAATGTTATGAACGTCTAAAATACAATAGATAAATATAGAGTAGGCATTTCCATTCTAAAGGAGATAGATGAAAGTAGTAACAAACCAAACTTATTTGCATAGACTTGCAATCCCTGCTACTCCATCAGAGGAAACAAGACTCAAGACAAGGCCAGCCTGAGTTACATTCCAAATGGCTAATTTAGCAAGATCCTGGTTCAAAAGAATTTACATCCATACGTGTATGTGAAGGAAATATAGCATAGTATTCTAGCACTTACTTGCCTAGTGCACATAAGGTCCTAGGTTCAAGCCTCAGCACTACAAAAACAAAAATGAAAAGGAAAGGATAACAGGTCCTAAGGAAGTCCTAAAAACCCCATTAAATATTATAGGTGCAGATCCCTTTGACTCCACACGCTGCCTTCTGGATACAATGGGATAGGAGATAAGTCCTGCCCCAAATATTAAGCCCTTTCTCTGTGACTATGGTGACATCATCATCTGCATCTTGAAGTGCTCAAGTTAGGGAGAATGGATGAGAGCCCTGTTTACATATTTCAGAGGATGCCACCAAAGCCTGCCAGCTAAGACAGAGAACTGTCATGGGGCCAAGGCCACTTCTGCAGGAGTAGGGCTACTTGAAGCACTCGAGTGTCTACATGTTCTTTTCAGCATGGGAATTGGGTCCTCTACGTCTATCTATACAGGGCAGTCTCCTTGAGCCTCTCTTTAGACAACAGCAGGAGCTAGAGGTGAGAAGCTGACTTTTCTTGACTTCATTATTACTTATTCTGTGGTAAATACTGAGCAATTGCTTTGATACAGATTCCTCCCTTCTGTGTTCACTCAGGACAGAGCTTTAATGCTTGCTTTTTTACAAATGTTCCTTCTGATCTATAGATTAAAATTCATAAAATAAGCCCAAATTAGTGTTAATCAAAATAAATAGGTAAGTAAACAAACAATGAAACATTATTAATTTTTTTGTTTTGTTTAGTCTACTAGTGGTTCCCAATAAAGATTAATGAGTTAATTCTTGAAACCCCTTGGAAGTATTAGGATATTACATATTACTAAGAGGAAAGAGCTGTATGTTAAAAATTAATTGGAAGAAACGACTTGCAGATTGTAATAAGGAAGCATCCCAAGTTCCAAGGGCACTGGGGACCTCCAGTAAACAAGCCCTCATTAATTTGGCTAATTAGCCACTTGCTGAATTTGCTAGTTTGTAAGTGGCACCCTTTTAAGCAGAAAATTGAGTTGTAAAGTTCCAGGAGCCATCTGTGTGGTGAAGATGGCATCACTATCCTATACTTTGGATTTCAAAACAGATCTTAGACATTCAAACGTGTTCTTAGGATATTTGGGCATCTCAGACTCATCTGTATAATCTGGATGGGTGGAGAGAAACCTCTCTATGAGTTGGCAAGAAAGAAGGGGAATAGGAAAAAAATCACAGAAGCCATTGCATGTGTGCATGTGGAGTGTGTGTGTGTGTGTGTGTGTGTGTGTGTGTGTGTGTGTATCATTTGTACACATTTGATCATGTGGATCAAGAGAAAGAAAAAGATAAACTTGACTTTCATGACTAGCCAGTGCAAAGCTCCACGTGTTTTTAATGAAATGGAGATACAAGGAACCTCATATACACTATGGGGAGGAAAACCTCCAACACAACTATCCAACACTCAAACAGCTCTAGTCCTACTGCCCAAACACAGCCTTGAGCCTGTTCCAAGAGATTCTAAGAGCATCTGACTTTCCATTTCCTCTTCATATTCATTTACCATATCCCCATCACAAACGGCTTCCTTATTGGCAGATGGAAATGTCCTATGACAGAAAGCAGCACCACACTGACAAACTATCCTCCGGTGTCCATGAGGCCTAGAGGTAGTACAACCCACCCACTATGTGATGGATTTTCTGAGTTTTGATCACTGAAAGGTTGTCTTGATTATGTCTTGAATTCTACCAATCAAAATCCAATTCAATATTATAAAACCCATGCAGAAAAGTACTAAATGGTAGGATAAAGACCACCAATGTGGCTAATTTTTTCCTTGTCTTCAGAAAATTTAATATTTGCCTTTGGCTAAGCCTGGTGTCACATACCTGTAAGCCCAGCACTGGAGAGCTAAAACGCAAGTATCAGTAGTTCACAGTTCACAGAGAAGGACCCTGCCTCAAATAATTATATATTTTGGTTTTGCTTTGCATTGATCTTTTGAGGGTTTTTTGTTTTGTTATAGTTGTAGTTGTTTTTCCTCAACAACAACAACTAATTCCCATGAAAAACAAAAAAAGCATGTTACTGGTGGTAGAATAGAATATTATTTTAAAACTGAAGTAATTCTGATTTCTAGACTCTGTCAGAAGAAATCCATACTTCCAAATGCACTAATTAAATGAGTTCTCACACAATATTCATGCCGCCCACTATTGTGTGTGTTCCTGAACCTCTCTTCCTAGCCATGATTTCGAAACACAGTTCAGGTAGACCGGAGCCACAGAGAAGCTGTGGGCACAGACAGGGTTTGCTCAGTTGGTACACAGAGAGTATGTAAATATCTTACTCACAGGCAAACGCTGGAAGATATTTCTGAATGTTGCTAACGAGTGAAAGAAATGAGCTTTTTACCATGCAGCAGTACAAATTAGATATTTATGGGTACCCTGCTGTGCTTAAGGTGTTGTTCCTTTCCAGTATTTGAGGATAGAAAGCTTCATTCTAAGAATCTACTCCTTGATGATCTTTCCATGGGTACAAAGATATTAAAAAAATCTAGATAGTGTACATTTTGACGGAAGAGCCTGGAGCCCTCTGTCATTGTGAAGTATACCCGTAGGCTTCAGGGGGATGCTTTAGTGGATTTTTGAAAAACCATTTTATTGAAACATAAGCCACAGGTCACAGAAGGATGCTTTTATCAGGTGTACAATTTGGTTGGTTTGAACACGTGCAGCAATCTCTGCAGTCAACTTTAGAACACTATTACCTCAAAAAGAAGTCTGTACCGTTTCAATACCAACTCGTCTCCCCACACCCCTACCTTCTGAGAGCAGTATCTTTCCTTTCTCTCCAAGTCTCCCTGGTCCA
The DNA here is from genome assembly GCF_963924665.1 of Micromys minutus. Lineage (NCBI taxonomy): Eukaryota > Metazoa > Chordata > Mammalia > Rodentia > Muridae > Micromys > Micromys minutus. The sequence continues at coordinate 53,843,529 of NC_137973.1, forward strand.
GAAATTCAGTATTGATGGAGTTTCATGGAGCCTTCATGAATGACTTCTTACATTTAGCATCTTTTTCAAGGTTCCTAGTGTGAACCGATAGTTCGTCCATTCTTATGTAAAACTCAATTAGATGTATGCACCATAATGTATCCATTTGTCACTCTGTATATGCTTAGATTGTTTCCACCTCTACCCTGTTGTGACCTTTGCTGCATACATGCAAGTTTTAGATTGCACTCATTGAGGAATATTACCATTCTCAGAAGAGTGTGAGAATCTCTGTGTTTCACATCCTTACCAACACTTTTTGTTTGACCTCTCTTGCTCTGGTCATCTTCGTGAGTATGAAAGGGCATCTCGTGAGTTTTAGTTGTATTTCTCTGAATACCAGTGTGAAAGGACTAAGACGGGCTGACTCCATGACAGGCTTCACACTGGCAGCTCAGGAGACCAGGCCTAAATTTCTGTTTCTGAGAACTGGGCAAATCAATTACTGAAAAAAAAAAAAAAAACCACAGGCAGCCAATCAGAAGTCGCCCTACCCCACAGGCAGCCAATCAGAAGTTGCCCTGCCACCTGGTCTGAGCCAAGAGCAGTGAGTCAGTACAGGATTCCCCAGTAGCAGTTTCCAGGACTCTCAGAAATGGTTCTGGAATGTCCCCAGAGCCCTAGCCAATCGCAAAGACCCCAATACCCTAGAGATGGAGCCAACCAATGGAGACAAAAGTTGCCTAGCCCTTCCAGGAATCCCCCCTGATCTGCTTTAAATTGGGCTTGTGAGCTTACCTAGGAATCTTCATCTCTGTAAATGGTGGACCACTGCATAATAAAAGGCCATTTGCTTTTACATACTATTTGAGTCTTGGGTATCATTCTTCGGCAAACCACTGAACCTTATGCAGTGACAAAGAGAATCTTTTCGTTTGTTTATTGGCCATGTATAGCTAGCTTCTCCTTGGAAAAATGTCTGAGCAGATACTTTACCCATTTTTAGATTTGATCATCTTTTAGTTATTGAATTGTAATGATTTCTTACATATTCCATAAAAAGGAATCAGGCACGTGATATGTCAACCTTCTCTCTCATCCTGTGGGTTTCTGGGGTGCAAACAGCTTTAATTTGGGGAAAAGATTTTAGAGAATTCTTGTTGTATTTTCGTATCCTGGCAATGTTATAGAAGGCACAGTTCACAGAAAGCACTAGAAAATCCAGAATTGTTAACCACACAGGCTTTTTCCTTCCAGGGAAGAAAATGGCTGACACCTGTTTACCCAGAGACAGGAAGGGATGCCGTCAAGCATCCTGGGAATCCTTTGCTATTCTATGGAGCCAACCTTCACCTGAATCCCACACAAATCCTGGGCATTGTTTAGGTCCTCATCCTGAGCTTTGTCTCTCAGTGAATAAACCCCATCCTTTTGAAAATGTCCCCATGTACTTTGTATCCTCCATCAATAGAATCCAACCTCATGCTTATTACAAATCCTTCCTCCCCAGGCCCTGGCTCTGAGCTCCATTTGTCAGTCAATAGAACTCATTCTTATCGTGAAGTTTACAGGTGCTTTGCTACAGGGATGTACTTTATTAGGAAGCTTAGATGTAACCATCCTGAAGCTTGTTTTGGTAAACATCACATGAACATTTTTCCCGAAGTTTTACTGTGTTTAAATGTGTACAGAAAAAGCAAACAAACCAGCAGGTGAGACGTTGGAAATTTTTGACCTAGCACCTGCTAACAACGTTTCGCTGACATTCCTCACATCGTTCGTTATCCTTCCTACAGTGATGTTTGCTGGGACACCAACAAACTGTGGACTAAATTTGACACCACCCTCACCCCACCCTAGGACGTGGCCATCTCTACTCGTCTCTGCCCACACCCCTTGCACATGTTTAACAGGCCTTGACTCAAGCATCTTTCTGTTTCATTTGTCTTCTACTTATCAAACACAGTAGGCTTTTCTGTTCAAATTTGTTCTCTCTGTGTATATGCAAGTGAGGTGTGTGTGTGTGTGTGTGTGTGTGTGTGTGCGTGCACTTGTGTGGGTTTTGGGTATTTATTATAGTTCATTGAAGCAGTGGTCAGTCCTGTGAGTTACACATACCCGCCTTCTAGCTGAAGTTCTGAACTAATGAAGAAGGCTACTTAGTGTGAATTTTCCTGTATGTCCTTTTTCTCTGAGTGTGCACAAAAATCTAGGCACACAACCTCAGCTTTTAATCTTCCCCTTGCCCAGCCAACTCTCCTGCAGATCCTTCTGCCTTACCTTCCGTCTCACTGGAAGAGCCTGGAGAGTATAGAACAGTACTGACGCCTCTGGTTCTCCATGTGTCCTACCGACGGAGCCCCCTCCCCTGCACAGCAAGCTCTCTGTTCACTGAGCCCACTCCCCAGACCAACAGCGTAGAACCTTGACATGCAAATCAGCTCGAATATGACTCAGAAGCTCCCCCTTGATACGATTCAAACATCTATATGATCTTTACCACAATCCATCTTTAATTTTCTCTACAATACATATCTGTGTGTGTGTAATTTTGAATATAAAATACTCATATATATGAATGTGTGAATGTAAATATAAAACATGAATATATACTATTATGAATTTAAAGTATATAAACATATATATATATATATATATATATATATATATATATATATAATTTTGGTTGGTTTCTCACTTGTCTAATGGAATCTTCCAGAATACAAGCTGTACTGGAGCTTATAACTATTTTCTTCATCAATAAGAGCATACATTAAGTAACCAGAGGAATGCTGTCACATAGTAGGTCCTTAGTAAATATTTGCTGGATTGGAAATTAATCTTCTAGCCCTGCTAGAGTCGAAAGTTCACAAGAATAACTAAGATAGATCCCCAAAGTTGACTTGAACCCCTTTAGAAATGTAAGCTGTATTTAAATGCTCTTGAGGAAGGTTTACGGTTATTAGAGAAGAAAAACCTCATCGAGGAGGAAGTAAATTTCCTAACTGTTCACTTTTACACTTGCTGCTGCTTCAAAGACGCCATAAAGATAGACTAGGACAAATGTGCTCTGAACACGCTCTCCAGTCCTTGTCGGAACTGTATTGTGTTTGTGTATATGTCCCACTGGCTTTTATAACTGCTAACCCACCTAGCAAAACGTTTCTGTGTGTCTGTTACCAAGGGAGAGACATGCAGAGGCATGCTGTCTTTGAAGTACACATATGCGGGGAGGCTGGGCTTCTTCCATGTCCTCTAGCCCTGTGTGCTTTTGAAGCCTCGATGGCTTTCACCTGTTGAGCTCTCCCTTCCCTGAGCTAAGTCTGTGTGAGGGTCAATGGGTAGATGCAAAGCTCCCTGCATCTTCTGCAGGGCAGGGAGAGTGTCACTGTCAGCTGCCCTGGACTAGGAACCCCTACCTGGAGATGGGTTCTCACCTGCTCAGAGCCTCCTGCTCTCTACTCTGCTACCTTCACATCCTTGCCTCAAATTTCTCAAATGATCTAAGTCCCTCAGCTCCCCTAACACACGCACACACGCACACACGCACACGCACACACGTGCACGTGTCGCTATCAGGCCTGCGTCCATGTGCCTATAAAATCCTTTCTCTCAAGAAAACATTGGGTTTGAATACGCTGGGCTCCAGAGTCTACACTGGAAATGCTCACCTAGGGGCCTAACAAGCAACAACTCTACCAACAAGGACTGAAGATATGTTTCCTGGCGAGAACGGCGCACATGTCCTCGGTGACAGCCCTGTCCTCTATTCCCACCACCTTTCTAGCGGGTATGTGTCCAGGTACATTCCCAAGCATCCTGTCAGTGCGCTCCAACAGCTGGTTTAAGGGCCCTTTCCACCCCGAAGACACTTCCGTCGAGTCAGTGCCGATCGCCTGCTCTGTCCCGGCCAATTACAGGCCCACCCTCTGCTTCTAAGTGCCCTTTGGTAGTAGTTGGAGTTGGCTTATGAGTGTTTCACACAGTGTGCAGCCAAGAGGATCGAACAAACGCCGAGGAAACACAGGAGAAGCTGCCAGCCTGCTTTTTGCTGGCCATCCCAAGCACCTCTTTGTCATGTGTCTGCCCCAAGGAAGTGGCATGCTGTGATTTCCGGCACACCCGTTGTTCTCTCCTCAAAATTCCAAATCAAGAGTCAACTCTTCAGCAATTGGTTTCTCAGAAGACCACATCCCTGCAACCCTAAGGAAGGGGCGAGCTCTGGACTGGCTTCATCGCTCTCTAGGGTCAATCGTTCTGGTCCAGAACTAAGTATCTGGTGTGCTAGGCTCTCTTGTCACTTGACAGACAAATGCTAAGTGTTTTCTAAATCTTTTGGAGAAAAACCCACTACTTTACCAGAATCTGAATTGAGCACTCTTCACCGGGACTCCGCAGTCCCTCAGCCCTTGGTATTAACCACAGCTCAGTGATGTAAAGGACACAGCGATCTGTGGGCTGCACATGCCTTGCTGCTCAGATCCCACAGCCAATAAAGAAGGCCACGGATATGTGAATTTTGCCAGTTTCCTTTTCTCTGAAATATACATTAAAAATATATTTTATAATAATACCATGAGAAACAAGATAACTTCCCAACATCTGACTAAATATTAAAAAGAATATAATAAATTGCAATTTTTCCCACTCACAAATAAAAAAAATTATCTCTGACTTTCATCAAATGTTCCGTTTCAAGGGACTCCACACAATTTAACAGCATGCTCTGACCTATAAGGAAATTCTCACAGAAGCCAAAGATTCCATCACCATTAAAGTGAGAGTGTTGTTTATCTTTTAAATGCCCCCAAATCTGAAAATATTGCTTAAATTAAGTCCAGAGCACCACAAAGGGGAAAATAGGTAATTGTTGAAAAGATCTCATGATGAAAGATGATAGAATTGTTTTCTATCCATTCTTCTTTGTGTTTCTCTGTCATTAATGAAAGCAGAAACACTGACAAACAAAAGTTTAATAAGAAAAAAATACATGTTAAGTGCAAAAGCCATGATTAACTTATTAAGAGCCATTAAGTTTATAATTACAAGGGTTCTATTACATTAAGATACCGATTTTTTTAAAGCCAGAAATAATACCTACTGAAACTCTAATTATTTAAATGAGAAGAGAAAGAAGCACGTTATCTACTCTGACAAAGATTAAAATCAATTTAATTGCTTCTCTGCTGCCTTGCCATGGTTCTCGCTGTGAGTCAAGCAACCAAGAAGAGAAATTAATACTGGAGCTGTTAATCAGGTCGTGTCTGCACGTTCTGCCTTGATTACATCAGGGAGAAAGCCTGCTGCCCTCTTCCTGTGATAAACTTCAAGGGATGCTGAATTTTTGGAGCCTGAAGTACAGGCTAGGAGAGGCTGGGCTTCTGGAAATGGCAGGTGGCTGTGCTTGAGTGTGGGTAAAGGCATTCCTCTCAAGACAGAGCTCTACTGAAAATTAAAATCACCCTTTGGTGCCTGCTCCCAGCATCCTCGGGGTGAAGTATAAAGAAACACAAGGACATTGGCAGGGGCAAGAGAATCAGAAGAACTGGGTGGAGTCTGTGGCTGAGGTTGATGACCTCCACCCCCTCATGGAGTCTAGCAATATATTTCTTCAAGTAGACATCAGCCGTTTCCAGAGGTGAAATGCCAACTCCTTTGCCAGAATCAGAACATGCGTCTGAAAGCCAGGTAGAGCAGGCAAGCCAGAGGCACACCAGGTCTTATGCCCACCGTGTCTGCTGCCTTCAAAAGGCTTTTGTTGAACACCAGCACTGTTCGAACATCCAGCCGCATCTCCGCTTGGCAAACTAACGTATCTGATTGTAAGAAAATGGGATTGTGAAATATTTATGAGTCTGGAAATACAAACCCGTACCCTGTCTCATCATGGCTTATCAGCCTTTGTTCGCTTCACAGATGACGAGAGACATCGGAATAAGTGGGGTTGTCAAGACTAATAGATCTCGGGCACTTTGCCCCAATGGAGGAGTTCAGTTTCTTCTAATGACCTCTTTTGTTTCCCCCAGGAATCTTTAGCCTTCCCCCTTCTTATTTTCCTACACGTGTCAGACCCACAGATGAACAATAATATTTCACACGCGTGTGCATTCAGGAGCGTAGTCTTGGGTGACCCTATCTGCTCCCTCGATAGGTGAGGAAAAAAGCTTGGAGTGGTGACTGAGAAATTTGTTTCATAGCAGGAAAGAAATTGTCTCTGGTCTTTTAACAAAATCTCTTCCTACAGTACAAGGGGTGGGGGAAGTTTACCCAGACAGGTGGAGAAAAGTCTTACGATGAAAGGAAAACAGACAAAATGTCCCACTCTCCAAAGATAACTTGACATGCTTTTTACATTTCAAAACTTAAAATAGTCACTGGCTCCGGTCAGCTCACTGGATGGTTGAGCCCCGGTCATGTATCCTCAGGACCTATGGATGGCTATGCCTGACTCTTTTCATCAAAAGCAACTCCTCCTGCTATATTGGATCACCTTGCTGTTAGCCTGGCACCATCCCTCCCCATTTCAATTTGACCAAATTGAAACAGATGCCCAGAGGCCGTGGAGATCAAGACTGGTATAACAAAGTTTGGAGCCGGTTTCCCAGTTTAAATCAATATTTAACAGTAAGCCTCCTTTTATTTATTTATTTTTTGGCAGGCTTTTACTGGTAAATATCATTCTAAACCAAAGGCCAGAAGCCTTAATTATGAAAGATGCCATTTGGTCTACATTTTGAAGAACAATAACTCATTGAACAAGACATCCGTGTGGTCTAATGGATCACCCTCCTCGGAAGAAGTCGAGGCACAAGGTGTTACTGTTTTCTACCTCCGTCAGGATGTATTTAATTATCTCATTACCAGGAACACAGAAACAATTCTAATAGGAGGAAGGGAGGGGAGAGAGAACCGAGAGCACCTCACTGTCTAGTCAAATCAAGTAGAAGCCCAGGGCCACTTGCAGCAGAGACATGCTCCAAGGTTGTGCCGGACTCTGAAGAGAGGGGGTAGGAAGGCCAATTCTATTCCATAGCTCAGTGTGATGGTAAACATCTCCCAGAGACAGGAAAGGTCACCCTGGGAGCTGGCACAGATCCAGTGAGGGCCAGTGTGAATGCTATTCCTTGGTGACCTTTATCTTGCTCTGACATGTGTGGTGGAGTTTCCCTGAATGGGCTGAACAATACAACAACTAAGGAAGAAATGACATCATGTCAGACCTAGAAGCTACATCTAGTCTGAAAGACAAGATGAAAGATTTCATATCTTTAATGTAAAATTTTATAATGAATAGAAAGGTACAAATTCCCCTCACCTAGATCCAACAGTCATAGGAAAATGTAAATAGGTGATCCGGGTATGTTGTTATTAAAAATAAAAATCTACCACATACTAAGTTTAAAAAGTGAGTCCCCATACAACATAGCTAGTAAGTACTCATTAGTCTCAAGAAATCGACTTCACAATGCACACTCAAAACTCACCAAGCAGTACCATATGCTTTGAATGCACAGAGCCCACTAGCCTGTCTTGAAAGGCTGCTGTTCACCCTCAAAAGAGATTTGCAAGTTTCAAGAGCAGAAAGTTGCCCCTGGCTTAGACATGCAGACTGTAGGGTGGTGGGTGGGAAAGGCTGCTGGAATACAGCTCCCTGGGAACAGAAGGGACTCCAAACAATCAGAGTAGTGTAAAGAAGAGAAGCAAGCCCAGCACCCTCTCAGCACAAAGCCTCCCAGTCTCCCACCTGCCAGAACGCATAACCAGAGCAGTGGTACCCCTGTACGGCATTCTGCGCTACAGGCTGGAGACTTGCTTTTGTGGACTCCGGGTCATTTCTAGGAACCGCGCCCTTTTCCCTACACAGTCAAAACCCCTGAAGACTTCTCCTGAACTCTCAGCACACCTCCCCTCCCGTCACCCAACCCAGGCCTTGCAACAGACGAATTGTAACTTGCCTTCTGCTTCGCCTCCAGCTTCTGAGCAAAATACAGTGACTTCCACGGGCTCTCTTCCAGACAGTCCTGTGGGATCTCACACCCACCTTCATCAAGCAGAGGGAGGGAGGGACCCCCCCCCCATCCGCAACTCCACCAGCCGTGGTTGTGAGGCTTTAATTTGACTCTCTTCCCTTTGCAGCTTGCCTGTCTCTCCCATGTCTGCCACCGCAGCAGGAGCTTAAAAGAACAGAGGAGGAAGGAGCTCTCGTGAGAACCCGAGGAGTTTTGGCAGAACCTTTGTGGGAACCATATGGCGGCAACTTTGCAGTACATGAAACATTTTGAAGCGAGGAAGACACTACTATTCCCAAAGAATGTCCCTTGTGTGTCTCAGTCGGATTGAGTACCTCTGCCAAAGGACAGGAATAAGACTTTCTGGAAAGTTAGTGCGAACATAGATGACGTCTAACATTGATATATCACAGGTCAGCATTATAGCCGGTATAAATTTTACTAATGTGAATTAATGAAAAAAGAATGTGTAACATTTCTCATACCTCCCCAGTAAAACAGTTTACTCATCTTAATGAGGAGTGGCAAAATAAATGGTTTGCAATGCTTTTATTTGTAGATGTTAATGAGCGGCTCTGGCTGAAACAATAGCAATGATCTGGGTCTCTTTCTCCTCAGCTTTCTTTCTCTTCTCTTCCTTCATTTTGTGGTCTGTCCCAAGATTCACTTTGTCAATTTGGAAGGAGTAAAGTGAGGAGAGATATCTGTTCCTTCCGGCTCTACTTGGCTGTCTCATTCACAAAGTCAAACAAAGTCAAAGTGAGTTTGTCATCAGTGCAGCCATGCCTAACCAGCCACCACATGGTCCTACGGACTTCTCATAGAACCATCCCCACTGTCCAGGAGTCCACTAAAGACAAGGCGCAACACTCCTGGAGAAGGCGCCAGAGCAGTGTCCTGAGCCTAGGGTGGAAGAGTGTGCGGTAAAAGAGGAAGTCCAGCCAAGATGCACAGCAACGAGAGTGAGTGGGAAAAGCTCACACCCCAAGGAAAAGTCCCAGGGAATCAGGCTCACCCTGTGCATCTTTGTGCAGTGGGATTTAGGTGCGAAAGAAAGAAAGAAAGAAAGAAAGAAAGAAAGAAAGAAAGAAAGAAAGAAAGAAAGAAAGAAAGAAAATGCTGGAGTAGTTAATGCTGGTTGTGTCTTGAATTCTAACCCCATGAAAACTCTGAAGAAATTATGTTATGCTTAAGGGAAGTAAGAAATAAAAAGGTAATGGAATAGTAAAATAGAAGTGGGGTCTGGAGAGATGGTTTGGCAGTTAAGAGCCCCTGCTGCTTCTACAGAAGACCCAGATCCAGTTCCAAGCTCGAAAGTGCACACACACACACACACACACACACACACAGCAGCTCACAACCTCTGCAACTCTAGTCCCAGTGGACTTGATGCCTTCATCTGGCTCCTCAGGCCCTTCATGCACACGGTGCACATAACCTTACTGAAGAATGTACATAAACACATAAAAATAAATAACTTTTAAAATAAAAAAAGAAGAAAGGAGACAGAGAGAGAGAGAGAGAGAGAGAGAGAGAGAGAGAGAGAGAAGGTAGAAGGGGGAGGGAGGAAAGAGGCAGAGAGAGAGAGAACATGTTGAGAGTGACCTGGAAACAAGGGAACCTTAAAATATGGAGAGGATAGTGGGGAGGGGCAACAGAGAGGAATGGAGGAGAGCAAGGGGCAGAGGTATGCGAAAGGAGTTGCCATAAAGAAACCTTTCACTTTGTTTGCTAATTTAAAATTTAGCAAAAGGATTTTATGAAGAAAATTAACTCGAAATGGAAAAGTGGACAATCCTATTCAGACAAACTGGGCTAACAAAAGAAGACAGCTCAAAGTTGGCTAAGACATTACCGCTCCCGAATCTGTCGGTTTAGGACTTCGATAGTGTCCTTTTATGCTACCTTTATACCCTACAGATGGTTTGAAATTATTGATGAACTTAAGCATAAGTCTCCTTTTCATGTGATATATAAAAATGTTTTATTTCCAATGTGATCTTGACTTTCTCTCCCCTAAACTTTTGAAGAGCTCATAAAATTCCAAGCAAAACAAACAAACAAAACAAACAAACAACAAAAAACACACACCCTGTCTAGATACGTTTTAGCAGAAATGCTCCTGGTCAAGAAACCAAACTTTTGTTTAGCTGGAAACACAGTGAAAATTCCCATAATAAGAATAGGAAAGCATCTTCTAACAGCAGCCAAAGACACTTAAGCATTTGTTAGTCATTGAGAATGCACGGCAGAATGAGGGGTAAGTACTGATACCTTTTGCGTTTTCCAAGCAGATGCTGGATGCTTTAGAGAAATAAGCATTCCCGACACAATGGTTAGTGAGCGGAGGGACTCCTCTGAGAGGAAGTGTACATGATTAGATGAGTTCTTGTCTTCCAAAACCACTGGTAGGTTTTTGAAATGGGTTAGTTTTTTTTTTTTCAAAGACTGCTATGAAGGGATTTGTTAAGGTGATATTTCAGAAGCCATCAAGGACATCGAGGTGTCCTGGTTTTTCACTTAACCTATCAGAAACCCTCGCCTGAAAATGTGATAGGCCAGCAACAGTGACAGTGGTGAGGCTTACTTCTAGTCCAAAGCCTGTTCTCAGGAGGGGAAAGAGCAAGTGTTTGAAGGGCTAGTCACAGCAGGATGTCCTGGGCCTGGCACGCTCAGGGTCAGGCGGAGACTAATTGCAACAATCTGCATTTCATAAGGAGATGGTATCTTCATTTTGTTTGCTAAGTAATTGCTCATCATTATCTGCAGGACCTGTTGTGTACAACAACGGGAAATAGCAGTTTATGTTCTGGGCCTCTGGATCATATCTTTCCTGTCGTCTTTGCAATGTAAATTTTGCCTGGGGAATTGCTGCTATTCAAGAATTTACCCAGGCTTCTCTTAGGTTCCTGTTCTATTCCGAAGTAATTTAATTACGTTATTCTTACACCATCAGAAGTGTATCAACAGATGAATGGCAATATGTATAAACACTCAAAATCAAGTTCTATCATCCATAAAGAAGAAGGAAAATGTATATTTCTGTAGGAAAACATATCACTGGGGATCACTCTATTAAACAAAATGAGTCAGACTTGAGAAGACAAATGCTCCATAGATTCTCTCTCATTTGCCGATCCTAGACTTTATTTAGATGCATAAAAATCACATAAGTAAACATTAGTAGAGTGAGGAAGAGAGAGATGTGAGCATAGGGTGAGGAAACAGAAGTGAGAATAGAGAAAAAGGGGCCTAAGGCGGAGGATGGGGAAGAGGGGAGAATGGTGTGCAAGTGAGCATGGACAAAATGTGTGGTATGCCTCAGAAGAAAGCACAAGGAATGAACACTAATAAAAATATGAAGCTCCTAACATAAGCTGGGCTGTCCTGTTAGATCAGTTAAATAACATGAGATTGTCGGGTAGTCAAAATCTTTTGACACTGTGGTTCTGGCTAGGAGGTATGGAGTGGCAGTTAACAAATAATAAAAGAAAGAGAGAAAGGGAGGGAGGGAGGAAGGAAGGGAGAAAGGAAGGAGGGAAGAGAAAAGAAAGAGAAAAAGGAAAAAGAATATTTGGGTTTGATTCTAGGACTAAGGGACCAGATCCAAGCAGATGCCTAACAGGAACAGAAAATGTTCACTGTGCAGTAGATGGCGTTGAGTGTCCTGACCTTATCTGTGTTAACCAGTGACCGGTTACACTGGCGTGAGTGGCAGGGCTAGTGTGTTTTAAAGACTGAAGAAGAGATGTTCCAAGTTGTGAGAAGTAAAATTGTGTCTGAAAAGTTTCCTACCATTCTACCACTGAACTGCAGCCATGATTACCACGTGACGGCCCTTTAATTACGAGGACCTCATAACTACCTTTGCTCAGCTCTCTCAGTTCCCTCAGAGATTACAGTTAAGTCTGGAGAAAGGCACATCATGAGAGCAACGGGACCAGACATCAGAAATGAGTTCAGATCCCAGCTGCACCGCGCGGCGAGCTCTGTGTGCTTGGTCAATTCCCTCAATGCCGAGCCTTGATTGTTCTGTTCTCTAAAAAGGGGATAAGAATAGACTGAAGGGATGTTGTGGTACCAAAGCAGAATTTATTTATAAAGAACCTGACCAGAGACAGTGAATATACGCCATTTTTACTGACATTGTTTTTTTGTCCTGAACTGTTTGTTACCTTGGGGCTTTGTGAAGGAGATTGCCTCCTATGAATCACATTGTCTTTCACATAGAAAATGATTTTGTTAACATTTAAATCCAGCAACATATAATTTGAAACTATTATGGTGGTAGCCAGGAAATGCCAGGGTCATCACTAGAATGTAGCTTCAATTCACCTGTGCTGTTTTCTCATGCCCATAAAGAGGCTAAAATATAGACAGAAGTCGGTCAGTTTTATCTGTTTTTAGTTTGGGTTTTTGGGTTTTTTTTTTAAGTAGACTAAATAAGTAATAAATAAACGAAACATTCTCATGAGAAATATCCATTTCAGTATTGATCTGATAAATCTAGAAAACAACATAGTTGAGAAATATTTTTTCAACACTAGGAATTTAGACACCTGGGCCATTCACATGGAAAGCACATGTTATACAAATGAGCTATGCATTGGTGCCTAACAAGTTAATAATTAATTAATTAAAAATCAATGCACTTTAAGAATATTTGAAAATATACAATGTATAGAAGCTTCTTAAGTGGAAAAATTTAATATTCTGGTGACTTCAATTGTTAAAATTATGTGACCTAGCAGAAAACTGAAAAGATAAAATTCCATACTCCCTGTAATTTAGAAATAGACTGAATTGTTATCATCTAAAACTCCTAGTAAACTTACACAAGCTATTCAAAAGCAAATAGCCATTCTAAAGCACTGCTAACTTTTAACAATATTTCTTGCCTTGAGAGTCTATGAATAACAGATTTTTAAAGATTTTGACAAGGCTAATTCTTTTTTGTTTCAATATACAAAGCTTAGATTCTCTGATGACTATGGGTTTCAATCTTAAAATATTGTCTTATTTACCCATTTGTTGAATATAATTTTTTCCTAAAATTTATTCTGATCACAATTTATTCTCCCTCAACTCCTCTGAGACCCTCTCCACCTCTTCGCCCATCTGAATCTACACCCTTTCTGTCTCTCTCTTCAGAAAACAAAAAAAGAAATTTAAAGAAGAATAAAATTAGGTAAAAGAAACACAAGCCAACCAGCATAGGACAAAGAAAACAAGAAAGAAAAAGCCCATGAGAAAGCACAAGAAATACATATAGAAACAGGGACACCTACATTTGCAAATATAGGAAGCCCAAAACCACAAAACCAGAAGACATAATATGTACACAAAGAACCTGTAAGAGTATTTAAAAAACAAAAACAAAACAAAAAGCGAGGGGGAGGGAGGGGGAATTGGGGTGATGGGGAGGGGGAATTGGGGTGATGGGGAAGCCTAGATGAAGAACCTCCAAAGATGCCACTGGCTATATTTTGTGTTGGCCATCTACTGCTGGGCCTGGTTACACTTAAGAGTAATCTTTACCCATATTGAGACTCATTTGTAGAAAATAAATTTTTCATTTGTTAGAGGTTATTAATAAAGATGGCTTCTGTGCTACAGATGGGGGTGCTTGTCCACTTCTATTCTTAGCACTGTCTTAGTTACTATTCTATGACCAAAGAAGGCCTTAAATGGGGGCGGTTCAGAGGTCTAGTCTATTACCATCACAGCAGGGAGCACGGAGGAGAGCATGGGCGACATAAAGTCATACGTGGTGCTGCAGAAGTAACTGAGGGCTACGTTCTGATCTGCAGAGGAGCACGTAAGGGAAGGGAGAGACAGAGAGAGATGGGGGGATGAGGGGAGCCTACCCCCATAACACATTTCCTCCAACGACAAGACCACACTTCCTAATCATTTTCAAATAGTGACACTCCCTGGTGACTAATCACTCAATATAAGCCTATGAGAGTCATTCTTATTCAACCCACCACAGACCCCCATCTGACACAGATTTGTGTAGGCCCTCTGCATGGTACCGCGGTCTCTGTGAGTTCATATGTGAGCCAGCCCTGTTGTGTCTAGAAGGCTTTAATTTCTTACTGTCCTCCAGATCCTCTGGCTCTTACAATCCTTCTGCCTCCTCTTCCACAGGGTTCCTTGAACCTGGAGGGGAGGGATGTGATGAAAACATCCTACTTAGGACTGAGTCTTCCAAAGTCTCTCACTCTCTGCACACTGTCTGGCTGTCGGTCTCTGTGTTTGTTCTCATCTACTGCAAGAGGAAGCTTCTCTGATGACAATTGCACAAAGCACTGCTCTGTGAATTACAGCAGAATATTATTAAGAGTCTTTTTTATTAGCAGAACAGTAGTACTTGATTTTTCCCTGGGTTCCTGGCCTTTCAGGTTCTTGGCCACCTAAGCAGTGTCTGCAGGGATGAAGGGGGAGAGGCGTCTGTCTCACGGAATAGGACTTAAATCTACTCAAATATTAGTTAGTTAGCCCCCAAAGCTTGTGTCAACATTGCACTTACTCATCCTGCAGCCTGGTCATCATTACAGAAAGAACGTATAGCTGCTTTGGCATTTACATTTGGTAGCATACAGAGTACCTCCCAGTACCATGGAATAAAAGCTCTGCGTGGGCACGAGCTTGACCTATCTGAGTTCAGTGACTTGTGCAGTTGTTTTCTTCAGCAAGAGAGCCTTACCATCAGTTTTTGGAGAGCAATAGCTTGGGTTGTTTGGAGGCTTCCATGAGCCCCCAAGTGCCAACAACTTGATTACATGTAACCCATTCCCAGTACTGAAAGTCCCATTAGATGGCGACAGGTATCCAGTAGGGGATCCATCTTTCCCATGATTTGGCAATTTCATTTATATCACCTTCATACATGTATGTTGTCTACTACTTTTTGTTTCCATGTAGCCTTTCAAAGAGCCCTTAGTTTTACGTATCGCTACCCGTATTTCCTCCCTAACCTGCCTCTTTGCTCCCCATTCTATCCTCCCATCTCTGCCCACCTTCTGTCCGTCCATTCTATTTCCCTCTCCTAGGGATATTCATCCCTCAGCACTTTTCCCTGCCTCCACCCCTAACCTCAGTGGTACACAGATTGTAGCCTGCTTATGAAAGACTTAACAGCTAACATCCACATATGAGCTAATACATACAATATTTGTATTTCTTAAGTCTGGGTAATCTCACTTTTTTCTAGCCATTTACTATCTATCTAGCATACATCTAAGCTCTTCCCAATCTGTAGCTGTTGTGAACAGAGCAGCAATGAACATAGTTGAGCAAGTGTCTCCAAGGACTAAGGCATGAATTCCTGGGGTGTGCACCCAAGAGTGGGATAGCTGGGTCTTAAGGGTTCTCTTCCCAACTTTCTGAGGAACCACCATTCTGACTTCCATGGAGGCTGCACAAGTTTACATTCCCACCAGCAATGGAGTTACCCCACGCCCTTGCAGCAGGAGCTGTCATTCCTTTTAATGATCCTAGCCATTCCGAGGGATGTAAGATGAAATCCCAAAGTAGTTTTGAGTTGCGCTTCCCTGATGGCCAAGGATATTGAATATTCCTTTAAGTGCTTCTCCGCCGTTTGTGCTTCCTCTTTTGAGAATTCTCAGTTTAGATCTGTAACCCATTTTTAATTGGATTATTTGCTTTCTTGATGTTCAGTATTCAAGACTTTCTAGTTCTTTATATATTTTGAATATTAGCTGTCTATCAGATGTGTGGTTGGTAAAGACTATTTTTTCATTCTGTAGGCTGCTGTGCTGTCTGAATAACTGTACCCTTTGCTGTGCAGAAGCTTCTCGGCTTTATGAGCTTCCCCTTACTAATAGTTGATCTCAATTCCTGAACTAACATTCTTCTTTTTAGAAAGACTTTTCCTGTACCAATGTGTTCAAGGCTTTTCCCCCACTTTTTCTTCTATCAGGTTCAGTCTATCTGGTTTTATATTGAAGTCTTTCAACCATTTAAAGATGAGTTTTGTATGGGTGATACATAATGTTCTCTTTGGATTCTTCTACGTGTAACCTTCCATTTTGACCAGTATCACTTGTTGAAGATAAATTCTTTTTCTTCCACAGTGTAGTTCTAGCTGATCTGTGAGTATCAAAAACCAGGTGGCCATAGGTGTATGGACTAATGACTGGGTCTTCAATTCTATTGCATTGGTCAGCATATCTGGTTTCTTTGAGAGCACCATGCTGGGTTTGTTTTGGTTTGCTATTTAGTGGAAGAAAGATTTTCCTATTGACTTCAAGTTTGGGGATTTCAAAGTTCTAAATTCAGTATCTGGTGTCTTCAAAGATTAGAAAAGAAGATTTGAGCATCCCAGATTGTATAAGAAGGGGTGAGAGTATTTCACACATCGGTGGAAAGAGGTAAGGAAGAACGTCTCAGTGAAGACTCCGTCCTGAGAGACAGAACTTGCGCTGAAAATCTGGATGGAGTTGGCAGATTTGCACATTACAGACTCCGAAAGGCTCTAGGAAAGCAGAAGGGCTGCACCTTGGGGACTCTGGATTCCAGTCACAATGTGCTCTGTGAGAAACTGGAGTGTACGAGAGTCAAGCCTACAAACATCACAGGAAGGCCAAACCAGGATCCCACAGGGATACAGCTTGCACAGAATTTAGCAGCAAGACTCATCCTGTAGACCACCACACAGATGTCTGTTTGTCAGCCCTGACATCCTGTGCCACTACTAGGTACACCCTCACCACGGGTCCATGCCATCCCCACGGTCTCATCTCTAATCTCAGGCTTGCCTCTCAGAAAGAATAAATATTTGGTGAATTTGTATAAATTAAGGTTCCCCCGTGTAGCCCTCTATAGTCTGCCAGTCATAACTTGAAATCATGTTTCTCAAACACTTCACTTCTCTTAGGGGTGGAAGGGGGTACAGTGTGCTAACGAAGTTACCAGCCATCCTCTGTTTCAGACTGCATGGAAACCCAGGGTTATTATTAAGTCAGTCCTCCTTTTGCAGCAGTGAGACTGACACCTCCCCAGCCCTCCCTGCTCAAACCCTAGAGCAACGCATCTCAGAGAAAGATTAAAGTCCTAGCTGGAAGCATATCCAAGCTGGGAATTTACAGATGTTCAATAAAACCTATAGACGGTACACCAAAACCCCTGCGCTGAGCTGGAAAGGCGTTCATCCAGCTCGGCTGGAAATGGGTCCATAGTGGGGAAAGAAACAAGAATCGTGGCTGCTCCAGATGTGTTGGTTACAAAGAACGCTGAGGGCCTCAAATGGCATCTTTCAAGAATAGTAACTTTTCAATCCATCACAGGTTGTTTTTGAACTACAGAATCCTCATGTTGCCATTAAAACATTCGCTTTTGTAAGAGCATTTAGCAGCTATCTTGCTGCCAAAAATATAAAAAGCTAAAACCCCCAAACCAGTAAGATATACAAGTGAAGGCAAGCTTGATGTGAGGCAGGGAACACGAATATCCTGAGAAGCCTCTGAGTCGTGGGCCGGAGCACAAGGCTCCAAGCAGGCATTCCGGTCTTACTACACTTCCGTTGATTGCCCTATTTGGACACATTTGTAAAACGTATTACTCACCCCACCCTGAATTCCCCAAATGCAGCAGATGGCTCAGCCTAGTGTTTCAAATCAGATGTTAGTTAGAGAGCTAGCCTGATCACAGAGCATCTGGATTTTTCAACAAGCAGAAAGCAAAATGGGTGAGTGGTTTGGAGAGAGCTAAGGGGGGGGGGCTAGAACTCAGGATGTTCTCCAGACCCTTTTATCTAAAGGGGAAAGTCACCCCCACCGTCACACCTCATGACTTTACTTTCTTGTACCCAAGTGAGAAGTAACAACAAGGGGTTCACAGAGAATCACAGTAAATGCACTCGGTTTTTTACAGGAGCTAGGAGTTTCCAGTGAATTTCTCTCTTCAACTCAAAATACCATTACAGCTATTATATCTACGTTCTTAGGGCATTATAAATGCCTTATAAATGACAATAAAAGAGGGGCAAAGGAGTAATTTGGTTCGTTGTAGTAGTCATGTTTTTCCAAAAACCTCAGTAGTATGGGTTCATAAAACACAGAGAACCATGCTTCTGTGTTTTAGAAGGTACGCTTTCTCTCATGTCTAATGGTTTTCAGGTTCGGGGCTGTTCAACGGCCAGGCAAAGGCACAGGCACAGAGATTACTTGTTTTTCTCAATAGCTGAAAAAGATTGAGGGGCTTGAACAATTTCGTAGTGTCCACTTGGATTCCTGTCAGCCTTATCAGGCTGCCAGCATGTGGGTGACAGCTCAGTGCCCTAACATCTTGGGCATGCTGCCCAATCTTCCCAGCTTCAGCCTGCTGCTTTGTCAGATGATTCAGAGGCCCCTTCCTGCTCTGAAAGTCTACTACCCGTGAAGCCCACCTAAGTTAGTCATATATATATAAACCACTTAGTGTGATTTCAGATGCATGAGTGATAAGTACACACTGGAGATTATTATATAACATAACATATAGCATTCAATCTGCCATTAATGTTAGGCAAGAATTCTTTAAATTATTGTCTGAAGGGCAATTTTTCTAAGCCTGTACCCAGAATTTGAGCCAGCAGCTTCCCTGGAGAAGCAGGAGCACCTGCTCACATCCTTGGCTCACTGATGGGAAGCAGGACAAGTGGTCCAGTCATAATGTCTGCATTTCCGGATTCTAGCAGATTCCTTCAGGAACCGTTTAGAATAGCAATTTGGACCCATTAATGATTACAATCTCAGAAGCCCTTTTCTGATCTTAAGATCTGCTCTTCTTGGCTCTTAAAGCTATAAAAAATAATGCACATTTGGGGACTCCACATTTTCAGAAGCAAAGGCTCCTTGAAATAGCCTAAAAATAAACCAATGGCATTTCGCATAAACTCGAGCACATAAGTGTCTAATCTGGCTTCTTTCACTGTTTACATTTCATGCAGTGTTCACCTCAGAGAAATTATTCACCCTCAGCTTCCCTTCCTAACTTTGTCTCTCCTTCCTCTTCCCCCTCAAACCTCACTGAATAGCTATTACAGTACCCTGACCACTGGTCCCCACATCATGAATATTTGCTGCATAACATCAGTAAGGAACATCTACCAGTGAATTATTAGTACATTCCAAACTCCTTTCAACATTTCCTATGCACAAGTAATATTCCTGAATACTAATTAATAGGTCTTGTGTTGCTATGATAGAATGCCAAAAACTGCATCATTTATAAAGAACAAAAGTTTATTTCTTAATGGTTCTAGAGGCTGGGAAGTCTACTGAAGAGTTGGAATCTGCCCAGTACCTCTTTGTTGTATTATCCCATGTCAGAAGGTCAGCGAGCAGATGGCCTTTTCAACGGTGAGGATCCCACTCTTGTACCCTAGTCACCCCTTAAAGGGCTCATGTTTTACTCTGGGTTCATGAAACATTCAAGGCACAAAAAGGTGCCATCATTCCATTGAATTGGTTTAAAAACTGAAATACAAAGAGATAAAGCAACTTGCTCTCAGTCCCAAGGCTAGTAAGGGGCCAACTGCTCCTCGGAGCTGAGCCACTTTGCTGCGCAGTGCAGTACTCAGGGTTTATGCTACCTTCTGGAGCCAGGGTGCAGTCATTGCATTCGGGATGAAGTGGGCTACATATGGCTCCCACATTGTTTGAAGGTGTTTCCTTAGTTGTTCCTTAGTTGTCTCTCCTCCCCATGTAAGCATTTCTTGAAATTTTAAAGGGACCAGGACATACTTCCCAGAAAAGTATGAGGTAACTCTCGTGTGGACAGCCCAGGTCCCTGCATGCTTCCGGGTTAACAGGAAGGGAGTGATGGAGGAAAGAATAAAGGGCTGGTTCAAGGCCGCATTCAAAAGCAAGAATCACAATGGTGATTAAGTCACAGTGAGCAGAAGTTCAGAAGCAGGGTGGCTGATGATCCCAGCTATGTCTGGAAAAGGCTGTGCCGCCTCTGTTCTTGATATGGGATGGAAGCAGGGACAGCAACTTCTCACTAGCACTCTGGTCCTGCTGAGTCATGGGGATACCTCAGCAATGGGATGGAAGCAAATTGACAGATTGACAGATTACAGACAACTTGGCCCTTTTGGTTAGGTGAGGACCCATGGAGAAAGGAGACAAAGTCTCTTCAGAACATAGAAACAGGCAAGAAGGTGGCATTATTACTATGTGACCATGGTGGACACAATGGAAATGGACCTTACCTCCCTACAACATAAATTCTTAAATAATAATAATAATAATAATAATAATAATAATAATGAAGAAAGCTCCTATTATCTGTCAAAGTCTAGAGAAGGAAGTTTGCTCAAAGTCCCTCAAATACTTATGGGAAAATGGCCTTATATAGCACAGTGGATAAAAAGAGTAAAAGAAAAATCAATGCATAAAATAGAAAGTGAAGAAGAAAGGTCTCTTTAGAGATAGGAAATATACAATATGATCTTTATCACAGAAATCTGAGGAAGCAATGAATTTCCTTAAACATGAGCTCAGATTGTCACACTCTGAGGCTCTGTGTGAGTTAGCCTAGGCCCTGGGAGTTAGCCTAGGCTCTGTGTGAGTTAATTAACCTAGGCACTGAGGTTAGTTGAGGTCCTGTGTTAGTCTAGATAAAGACAATGTGACTTAGCTTAGGCACTTTGTGAGTTAGCCTAGGCACTGGAGGTGAGTCAAGGTGCTGTGTGAATTAGCCTACAGATGGCTACTGATAGCGTCAAAAATCAAACTCTGTATCCACATCAGGTGAGCCAGGTCAAGAGAAAATGAGGTCAGGAAAGCTGTAAAAATCAACCCAGACCAAACCTTTTAAAAAACTAAAAAGGACGAAAAGAAATTAGAAGTCAGTTTGGAAAAGCAGTTTTAAGAAGGCTTCTCGAAGAGAAGGCAAAGTGTCACCTCTTTGTGGACTAAGGTGAAGAACCGACCATAGGCAGAGGTTAAAGACACAGCCAGGGAAGGGCACTGCTGGTGGGGACGGCCTGGGGAGAGAGACAGAGAAGGGACAGCAGAGGTAAGCAGAGCTCAGGAAAAGGTAGTAAGGGAGTTGCAGCTAGAGGAGAGGGTGTGAGATGTGGGGCAAGGCAGGGGGAGTGGCCAGGTACCCAGGTTCCATTTCCAAAACCTGAATGAGGTCAGGAAGCAGCTCAGACAAGAATCAAGTGCATCTGAACCTCTCAACCACTGCAACCCCACCATAACCACTGTCCTGCCGCACAGCCACCGCCACTGCCACCACCACCATCACCTTTCAGAGAGACCTGTATACCAACAAAGCCTCCCAAATTTTGCTGTTATCACAAATCCAACACACGGACGCTATTTGCAAAGTCATACCCACATTTATCTCGAGAAATCAACTGAAAGTGTTAGGTGACCCTGGTTTTTCTTTTACCTTCAGACAACGGGAAAGTTTCAGTGACCGGTTGGGGAGATGTCACATCAATTGCCTGCGGACAATCCCATTTACTCTGAAGCAAAACAAAGTAGGAAATCATTTTAATTGCTTCTCTTCTAAGGATGTGTTTCTGTGGCAGTCAACTCATAAGAGGGAGAGAAAGTAAAGGGAAACAGCGGTGTTTATAGAACACCTACTATGTTCCAATACCTTAGGTCTACCACTTTTTACCATAGAATTCTAACCCTACAGAGTCAGCCTTACCACCTTGTTCTGGATGAAACTGGGCTGAGACTCAACAAGGTCTCCTTAGTGACTCCTCTTCGGTATTACTCCCTAGGTTGTTCATATCAAGAGGCTAGACTGAGAGTCTCTTAAGTAGCCCTGACGCCATAAATGTTCTGGGCACAAGGCTGACTAGAGCATCCATTCCGCAGGATTGATTTTCAGAAGGGTCTTGGTGTTTCATCATTCACACATAGCATCTGAAGCAGACATGATCTCAGATACTCTTCTTGTACAGTCTTGCTTACAGCTCTCTGGCCCTGAGCCCCTGCTGAGGGAGCGGGCCTAAGTGGCCTGATGTCATCCCTTGGTCCATTAATCATAGCTCAATGGACGTCCCAGGGTGGCCAGTTAGCTAGTATGTAACAAATTGCCAGATAACACACAGTAGTTATATAGCACCCTAATGGACACTGTAACAAAAGCCAGGGGCTTGGATCTGGTATAGAGTCAAAGACATGAGAACAAGAGCTACAAACAGAGTCAGGAAAACAAAGATCCACAAAGCAGAGAATGAACAGAAACAGAGAAACAGTTCACAGGGAGCTGAGAAAACAAGCAGTCTCCATTCCTGCCCCCTGCCTTTCCAGGCTACCCGTACTTCATCCGGGACTCTCCTTGTCCCGAATACTATAATTATAATGAATCCTTAAATCAGCCCTACTGTTTTAAAAAGTATCTGGCTGTCTACAAGTGTCCCCGACTAATCACTTACCTAACACAAAACAATGTTTAAACAGTAAAGCAGCAGTTAACACCTGGTACTGTGTATTTCCTGTTTCCTTAAGTCACTTGATTCACACACTAAGGTGTTAACTTCTCTTTTCACCAAAAAAGAAATCATGGTGCAGAGAAGCTAGCCTGTGAACGTCTTCAAACCTCCATTGTCAATGCATTTCCTAGCATATCATGCCCCACCGTCACCCCCATATAAACGCTACTGTGCCTGTGTTTTAACTCTGAGTTAACTCGGGTCTTGATCCAAGAGGGTTTTCTAACCAGTTTAATTGGTGGGTTGGGAATACTTCATTCCTTTTTCAACTGTAGAAACAAGTTAGAAATAGCTACAGAAAACAAAATTTATCCCTGAACCAGAAATTAAAACTTAATAATGTGCAGGCAAACTGCATTGAGCTTTTATCACATTTTGCCCTTGCTGAACATTTTTGGCTCCAGCAGCTGCTCCGTGAAATGTAACTGTCACTACAGTGAATAAGTAAGCAAGGATTGCTGTAATACAGCTGCCCTCATAACAGGGTTAGGGTAAAGCCTTTAGTGGAGCCACAGCCCAGAAGAGAGCTGCATTCTTATTGCCAGCCCTCCTTCCGGTTCACACAGAATGGCAACTGAGCTTCCTGCTACGCAGCAGCTCCGGGCCTCCCCTCCCAGCATGCTCTAGCCCAGGAACGTTTTCTCACTCTAGCCTCGCTCTCATTCCTCTGAGGAAATTGCTACCTCTCTATGTCATCCTGGGTATGATCTCTAGAGCAGTGGTTCTCAACCTGTGGGCGGCAATCCCTTTGCAAACCTCTATCTCCAAAGAATATTTACACTGTGAGTCATAAGAGCAGCGGAGTTGCAGTGCTGAGGTGGTAATGAAGTCGTTTGATGGTTGGGTTTACCACACCATGAGGACCTGTATTAAAGGGTTGCAGCATGAGTAAGGTTGAGAACCACTGCTCTAGAGGAACCAATCTGAGAGAATGAGTATATACTACCAAGGAGGATTAGGTTGTGTAGGCTTAGATTTTTCAAAATCTTCTTTTAATAAGGATTCTTAAATGCTTCGACTCACCTTCCAGCCTACCCTCTAAAGGTAGGGGAGAAAAGATGGTAGATAGGACAAGGGGATGCAGACCTGTTTAGAAGTCATTGTTTGGGAAGATTCCAATCTCTGTTGTCAGGATACCAGCAGTCCAGTTCAGTCATGTCAAGATACCAAACATGAATCAGAAGTGGGGACACAATTCAGCAGAAACCACCAGGCTTCCACCAAACCTGCATGAGTCAGGAGGAGCACCCAGGACTAGGCTGGACACCAGGAGTTCTCTCCTGTGTCTCTCTCAATGAAATAAAGATCATTGAAGACTAGAAACCAATGAAATATTGCAAGGCTAGTATATTGTGTCCATTGAGTCCTATCACTTTATCATGTGTCCTCCCATGAGTCTTGCCTGCATCAGCAAAACACCATGAGTCTATGTCACATGACATATCCAGAAATTTCTACTTCAAGGTTGTCTTATATTACAGGGCCTGGGAAGTCCAATAGTAGATGTCTGTACAATGGAGAAGCTGAGAAGCTGGTAGCTGCACAGTCTAGACAACTGGAGGCACAGTGGTCCCAATTTGATGCTGAACTTCTGCAAGATTCTTGATGATCTATTCTCGTTGTTACAATAAAGAAGCTGGGTTCTGGTGTCAGCAAATGATAGCAGCAGCAGCAACTGAAAAAGAGATGCATTTACCAGCAAGAAGCAAAGGAAGCAGGACTTTTCCTCAGACTTCTGTGGAAACGTGCCTCCTACCCTGCACAAGGACCCTCCCTCTCCCTTCAGTTTAATCCTTCCTGAACCGCCCCTCACACACCTGTCTAGAGGCACACTTCTTAGTTGATTCCAGATCCAATGAAACTGACAAGCAAGATTAGCTATCAAATCCTGCCTCTCTGGCAGGCCAACTAGAGACTTTGCTCAGGGTTTTGCACACTGTAACTAAAAAGAAAGAAAGAAAGAAAGAAAGAAAGAAAGAAAGAAAGAAAGAAAGAAAGAAAGAAAGAAAGAAAGAAAGAAAGAAAGAAAGAAAGGAAGGACGAAAGAAAGAAAGAGAGAAAGAAAGAAAGCATTTAGGAATGGAAGACTAAAACAAAAGTTCACAGTACACCTTTCTCCCTGTCACAGGAAAGAGAGCAGCCTTCAGGAGAGAAAGATACCACACTGAGGGAGACAAAAGCATACAGTCTTCCTGACAGTGGCCTCTGGCCTCAGCCAGGTCCTCCCAAATCATCTCTTGGACTTCCTCAGCCAATAAACCTCACTTGTCTGATTTGATTGCTGCTTCTGTTATTTTCATCTGAAAGTTTGAATAGAATCTTATTATTTACCTTCAGTGTCTTGACATTATTACAGTGGGTTTCTTCTTTTCCCATTGTCTTTGTACTGACCAACATCGGTCTCCTTACTACCAAGATGAGCATTTCAACTTCATAACTTTTGCAAATGCCTTAGAATCAGACCCAACAAAGCACATGCAATGCACGCTCCCTGAACTCACAACAGAAACACCCAGCCCCTCTGCTGATAACCATTAAGGAGTTTTGATGCTGATGACTCATCCTTTAAGACGAATCTCTTATTTATAGATGAAAACTGGCACACATGGTCTGTCCATGAACCAGTGTTAACATAGAAAAACAGAAAGTGATACTCCATGACAACAGACTTATTTGAAACTGTGGCAGGGCCAACCATGTCAACAATGGGATGTCAAAGTCAGAAAGAAATGGTTAACAGGTTGCTGAAGGTCTCATGTCCATAGTCAGGAGTGTCAATGAAACAGAGATAAGCCTTTGTCTTTGTTCTATGAGTTTGCTTGATATTCAACATAATATTTCAGATGCTTCCACCATGGGTACTTACTAAAAAAGTATGGCCAGTCCAGTTGAAAAGGAAATGGCACTAGACTTTCTGCCATCATGGTGATAATTGGGGAAATGTTTTAGGTTCTTTGCAAGCCTCATTTTATACTTCAGTAGAAGAGTACCCTCATTGAAATACAGTACAGGAAGAGACATGCCTTGACTCTATTTTGTTTGTTTTTCATTTTGGATTATTATTTTTTTTTTTTTTGCTGTTGCATTTTTTGTTGTTTGTTTGTTTTCCCCTCTAGGATTCTTCTTTTTCTAAGATTTATTTTATTATTTATATGTGTGTGTATGTGTCTGTGTGCCTGTGTCTCTGTACATACATACACAAGTACCTTTAGAGGCCAGATGTTGAAACTCCTAGAGCTACAGTTAGAGTCAATTATGAGCAACCAATCATTGGTACTAGGAACCAGATTTGGGTCTCTGAATAAACAGAAAGTGTTCTAATCCATTGAGCCATCTGTCCAGCTTTCAGTCTCACCTTGGAACTCTTTTTAAAGGGAAAATCGCTCTAGCCAATGGCCCTAATTCAAGTCAAACGCAATAGAGCAACAACAGCAGCAATGTCTGTAGAACATCAGGTGCGGCCACCAACCAGCCATCTCACAACCATATGCACTTGTTCCAAATGAACACCTCCACCCCAGACCTATTGAAGCAGCACCTGATGCCCACATGCTTAACTAGTAGATCACAGGTGATGAAGCACTCATTAGCATATTTATTGAAAAGAAAGGTTCCCAGACAGGGCCTCTGAAGACTTAGATTTTTCAAGTCTGAAATGGGCTCAGGAATCTACAAACTTACCATGCACATCCGACCATTTGATTCAGTGAGCTGCAGAATCGCATCTTAAAATACCGAAGGGTGATTATAAAACCACAGAGCTCCTTCGGTATCTCTGACACTGTTTCTCAAACGTTTGAGCCAGTAGGGAAAAGAAACAAAGGGAAAGACTATTTTTGCCTCTCATAGGATGGATGACAGTCAAAGAAAAACAGTCAACTTATTTGTCTTTCCGCCCCTGGCATGTTCTGAGTGGAGCAGGATGGGAGACCAAAGATCATGGAGTCAGAGGGAAGGAAATGGTACAGAAAAGGGCATCCGAGCATTGCCTAAGTCCTCACCAAAGCTGTGTCGAGGAGCATAGATCAAACAAGACAAACAACCACATACCGTATGAAAGAACCTTCACCTCCCAAGAGACTAGAAGATTCTAGTAAGTAGAAAGTGCATGTTCTTTAATAGTGCTTGACTAGGAAGTTCACGTTACAATAATACTGATTATCAAAATGATGCTTAAGTTTATATGGAAAAAGAAAACAAACAGACAAACAAAACTCAGCAAACCTTGAGAGTCTGCAGAGGAAATCATCTAAGAGAACTATAGCTCAATCAGATACAAAGGCACAAAATCAAGGCAATAATTCAAGCTTCTGTTGCTGACGCCTATATAATGATATCCTAATAAGCACAGACAGACAGACATTGGGCATTTTAAAGTAAATACTAATGTATTGAATAAATATGTTTATTGTACAAATAAATGTTTAGAAAATATTTAATAGTGTTGAACCATCCGAATAACAATTAGCACCAAATGAAAAACTCTGCTAATATAAAACTAAACTTAATGATATAAAATTGAAAAAAATGACCAGTAATAAGCATGTAAATGTAATCTTTAATTATCAAGTAAGAATGAACAGGGCCTCTCTAAATATGAAGCAAAACCCAATAACCACAAAGGGAATTCAAAATTTGAATACATAAAACCCCATTTCTTTTGACAAAGATAGCAATAGAAATTTTAACATTGTAAAGAGAAGTATATCATAGAATAAGCTTAAATTGAATGATAAAAACAATCGTGCAAAAAATTGAGAAAGATGATACCCTAATCATTTTCTTAAAACAACAATAAATGTATGAAAGTACTTAACATTGCCAATAATTAAATACTAATCTAAAGGAATAGAATTGACACTTTTAGAAACTAGCAATACATTTAATATACTCATAATACTCTATCCCATGCACTGTTTGGGGATATTACAAATTAACAAAAATCTTTTGGTTACTTACTAATCCTTCAGTATAACTCAAGTGAGATAGTTCATGCCCTTTGACAACCAGATTACAGGTATAAGTATTTATCCTTCAAACCTATTTCATTATTTATATAAGGATTTTGTAGCAACATCTTAATGTCAAAATCAACAGAAAGCCAGTTAAATGATTTACCACCTGCCTTAGTGTTTCTATTGATTTGATGAAAACGCCATGACCAAATAGCAAGTTGGAAAAGAAAGATTTGACATTGCTGCTCATCACCAAAGAAAGTCAGAACAGGAACTCAAGGAGAGAAGGAAGCTGGAGGCAGAAGCTGATGCAGAGATCATGAAGGGTACTGCTTACTGGCTTGCTTCCTCTGACTTGTTCAGCCTGCTTCCTTATAAAAACCATGGCCAACAGTCTAGGGATGGCACCACCCACAATGGGCCCTCCTTCATTGATCTCTAATTGAGAAAATGCCTTACAGCTAAATCTCATGGACGCATTTTCTCAACTGAGAGGCTCCTTCCTCTCTGCTGACTCTAGTGTCAAAATGATACACCAAACCAGCCAGTACACTATCCATACAATAAACGATAGTACAACTTTGAGAAAGAACATAGTAGATCCACATGTGAATGGATGGCATCCATTGTGAATAGATGGATGTACACTGTCTAAACAGAGCCAGATAATTTCAGACCAGGATAGTCAGCATCCTTCTGGATGGATACAAAGCATGGCATCTAAACATGTCCTGCCTCTATTGACAACCCACTCCCCTATTACTGGACTTCATGATCTTCAGTGAGGTCCTTGGCCTCTTTGTGCCTGTTTCTACATACATACAATAAGAGTGACAAGAGCATATGCTATGTGGTTCCTGTGAGGATTAGATACAATAGTCTATAAAACCTTACACACTGCCTGGTTCACAATAAGGACACAATCCCACTCACAGCGCATGTCTCTGGGATGCAGAGCAGAGTCTAGGGCTCAGCTCAAACTCATTTTACACTTTTTCCATGCCGTTTGATTTTCAGCTCAAGCACAGTATTACTCCTTCAATAAAAAATTTCTCAGTTTAAACTTAAAGAGTCATATCAAAAATTGATTTAAAAAGACTCTTCCCTGAGTATCTGTCATATTCTCTAAGTTAAATTCCCTTCTAGACAAATGCCTGGAGTCTTTCCTCAAATAATAAAACCAAACAGAAGCTCCCAGCATCTGTAAATCCTACACCACCCATGGAGGCAGGAGTTGAATTTGCCTGCCGGAAGATAACCATGATGAAGCATCAGGCTTTAGTTGTCTTATTTGTTGTTATAATAAAGCATTATTCATTCATTCTCTCAAGTGTATAAGGCAGACTGACCCTGGTACCATTCTTAGGAGGGAGAAGTCTATAAGCCAAATATCTAATCATCAGAATCAAAATCTGATTTCTGGATCATCAGGAAAACTGGCCTCTTCTGCTGCTGAATGATCCTCCAGCTGACCGCATTTTCAGTCCATCAGAATATAATCCTATCACGGGCAGTGGGCGATTGTGCTGTCTGCATTTCGTTTCATAGCTGGTCTGAACACGATTACTGACTGCCTCACACAGCTGTATCGTCAGGTCAATAAAGATTTCCTATCCCAACTTTTCGTGTTGGGCCAACTGTGTAGAGGAAACCGAGTAATTCCAGGTTGCTACACAAAACTCAGCTTTGTAGAGAATAGATTAGAATCTGTGCACCTTGGCTTCTTCAGAAAAAAAAAAACAGTTTACCCACTCACCACCCAGGTGGATGTTTCTCTTAGTCTAAATACAAGAAAATTCACTACTGCTAATTGATTATACAGAGAAATGGTCTTCTAAACCTGAACCTTCAAGTCTCCACTACCACTCAAGCATTTGCTTGGTCCCTGGAAGACTGTACCTGTTACTTTCCCCAAAGCTCCGGGGCTTTGTGACTGGCTATAAAGAGAAGAACAAATGCTGCAGGGAAGGGTTTCTTGTTAAGACTGAGCCCTTGTCATGGGAAGTAGAAAAGGTGTCCGGCATTTTTAGAATGAGATGACGTGTAGTCACTTGAGAAATAATCACTTTCTTTTGTTTGCTTGCTTGATTTTTCATAGGGGTTGGGGCAGCATTACTTGTTTTTCAGGATAGTGTTTCTCTGTGTAACCCTGGCTGTTCCAGAACTCACTCTCTAGGGCAGCCTTGATCTCAGAGATCCACCTGTCTCTGTCTCCCCTGTTTTCTTATCCAGTAAAAAAATAATAATAATATACCTCAGAAGAACTGATAACACATGTATTTCAGATGTTCTTTGTTTCCTGTTGCATTAACAAAGCATTTAGAGTCTGACTTCTAAGAAGCTGACTTTATCCCATGGCTCCTGAAGGCTGGAAGGCCATGAGGGCCATGCTGGTCAGGGTATTAGGCCTCTTCAAGTCACAGCAGAAAGCTGAGGGTGAGTGTGAAGGAAGGCTCACTTTCAAATCACTTGCTCTGTACTAACAAATCCAGCTCAAAAAGAAGAGAAACTCACTGCTGTGAGAAAGGCAAAAACCTCTCTTCGGGGCTCCACCTCCCC
Source organism: Micromys minutus (assembly GCF_963924665.1). Lineage (NCBI taxonomy): Eukaryota > Metazoa > Chordata > Mammalia > Rodentia > Muridae > Micromys > Micromys minutus. Next base: position 53,873,501 of record NC_137973.1, read on the forward strand.
ACACAGCCACAGTGACAAATCGAACCACCATATAAGCTTTGGGAAACATAGGTAATATTCATACCATAGCAGGTGCTGCCTGAAGAACTGCTTGTCTTCCTTAATAAATAACTCGGAAAAAAATGTGAAACATTTGTATGAAATCATCATTGTCTTCATCATCATCATCATCAATAGCCTCTCACTGATTCCTCTTCACACTCAAAGCTAGAAAGTTGGCACTAACCACGCTCTCCCTTTCTTCATCCCCATTCTCTAACCTGACCTTTTGTTCCTTCTGGATACATGGTAACTACTCAGGTCAAAGTCATCAGTGAAGTCCCTGCTATCAAATACAACCCTCACTTCTCTGACTTCCTTCAACTCAAATCTTTTTTTTTTTTTCATTTTGCCGGTGTGGGTCTCATGTGTATTTAAACTCAGAACTACCATTTCTATAAAGCAGAACACTGTCCCCCATTGTTTCAGTTATCTGCACCCAACCACATTAACAGTCTAGGCATATTAGGGGCTGGGCGCTGGTGTAGAGGTTATTACTAGAATGAGAGGTGTCCAGAGTCTGGTTTCCAAAGGACCTATGTATTGGGTTTGGTACTTGGGAGCAGGCTTCAAAAACCTGCTAAGCCTACAAAGTGTAAAACAGTCTTCTGACAGGCTCATTTATGTAAAAACTATCCTTATTTTTTCCTACCTATGAACTGTGCTATGAACATGAGTAGCCAGGGCTATGATTGTCACACTGGGAAAGAAAAGACAACTAGAGAAAGAGGTGACCATAACTCTTTTCAAAGTAGTTCCTAACTATCAGAGGTGAGATAGAGGAGAATGCTGAATCTAGCCAAGTTAGATACTACACAAAACTGAATGTTCTAGTTACAGATCAGAGATCATGACAGTCCAGAATGGCAGTCTGAATCCTGGCAGGCCAGGTGGAAGATGATGAGATCTTCTTGTACACTGGAACAGCCTTTCTAGTCTGAGCTTCTGCAGATTTTGAAATGACTGGTGATGAAGACAGAAAAATGCTCCAGGAAGGCCAAGACCAAGGTAGTTTTTTGTTCCCCATGGACCATATTCATGGACACCAAATACCAAGAAAAACTAGACACAGATGTTTTAGGCAAGAAGACAACTTAAGCTTGGCCATCTGGGAGTACCTTGTTGAACTTACAGGAAATGCCACAGAAGACTTACAGATGAAAATGTTATATACCCATGTAATTAAAGAACTAGACTTTCATGGCCATTACAGTCACTGCTGATAATCACCCCCCAACACCAAGTTCTGACTGAGAAGAAAAGACCAAAGATGCTGTTCTATAACTGTTTTGGTTCCTTGTTATTTTAGCATTCTGAGAACTCTTAATAACTAACCAGTGTTAATAATTTCAGTGAAAAATACAATTTTTCATCTTTTGTAATTTTATGTTAGTAAGTTGGTAGCATAATATCCTTTGCAACTAATCAAATTTCTACATCCAAATCTTAACTACATTTAAGTGTTAACTGTACTTTTAAAAGAAGCTATTAGGTATGAAGTAATAAGTTTTGACTGGGTTGACTGTTGGTTTTTGGTGCTGTTGTTTTGTGTTTTAATTTCTTGATATAATTTAGGAACTGGAGACATGATTTAGTGATGATGAAAATTTGTTGCTGTTCCAGACAACCCAGTTTTGGTTCCCAGCTCACATGTGGCAGCTGACAATGGTCCATACCTCCAATGTGCTTTTTTTGGCCTTTGCCAGCATTAGGCTTACACATGATACACAGATTATATGCAGGAAAAACACTGTTTACTTCTAGCTGTGATGCAAAAGTTACAGTAACAAACAGTTGTGTTTGTACATATCCATAAAGTAAGGAAGGAAGAAAAAAAAGAAAGGAAGGAGGGAAGGAAGAAAGGAAGAAAGGAAAAGAAGAAGAAAGGAAGGAATGGGAAAGAGAAAAGAAGAGAGGTATGGAGGGGAAGGGAGAAAAGGAAGAGAGGAGAGGAGGGAAGGGAATGAAAGGGAAGGGGAGGGGAAGAGAGGGAGAAGAAGAGAAGAGAAGAGAGGAGAAGAGAAGAGAAGAGAAGAGAAGAGAAGAGAAGAGAAGAGAAGAGAAGAGAAGAGAAGAAAGAGGCAAAGAAAAGAAAGGTCTAGGGAAAATACTAGCACTTTCATCATCTGTCACAAAAGGGAAACAAACTTATCTTACACAATAAAGGGTAAAGAGATGCAAATAGAAAACCTAAATGGGAGTTGCTTTTTACATTCAGAAGTCACACTTTTTTAAGGCATTGCTAAAGCCAGAACAGGGTCTGCTATAAAAGCTGCCCCATATGCTTTTGATCCATGTAAACAAAGTAATACCAAAATACCATCTAATGTTAGATACAGTATTTAACATGTATACACTTTTCACACATTTTATGCTCCATTTAATATTTCAACAGCTCAGAGGTGTAAGAACTGTCGTTCTCTTTGCTTTATAAATTGCTTGATAGAAATGGCTCAGATTCAAGCCTGAGTCATTGAACTGAGACACTAGATAGAGTGTCCAGAAGGAACCAAACACAGTTAGGAAGGAGGAAAGCCAGAGTTCATGCCCTGTCAACCAGGCTCTGAGAAAGAACCCTTTTTCTCTATGGTTCTGACTCTATCAAATGAGTAAACATTTATTGAATACATACTATATACCTATACAGGTAAGCTAGATACCATCTTACTATCCTATTGCTCTCAGCTCTAAGAGTCTACATACTATAGAGAAAAAGTAATAAGAATAAACATAAATAGACACCAGACTCATGAAAGAAGAAAGTACAAACGAGGACACTTTGAAATAGGGAGTTGAGGATGATCTCTCTGAGGAGGTGACATTCAAGCAGACTTTAGGTGTTAAAAGGGGCAATCCAGACACAGCAAGGGGATTTTAAAAGTCAAGAACAATATCAGTCATGTCACTGATCTTATAAAATGTGCTTTAGATAGAAGGAGGATTTACAGAGGTGAAAATGTAAGGTCCTTCATGTCCTACATGTCATGAAAAATGTCAGCACTTAAGTACCTGGCAAAATGAACATCTAGTTGCACACATTGCTTCCTGGGGCAGAGTCAAGGATGTAGGTGTTCCTTGCTCCTAAGAATTTAGTAAACCCCCTAGGACAACTCAAGAAAGTCTTTGTATTTTTATGGGAGGTGTGTGGCTCAGAGGTGACTCTGCCTTCTATTCATTTGAGACCTAAGCAAATATAATCTGACTTGATGACAAGAGGAGAGGAAGAAAGACAAATTAAACTACATTTCAAAAAAGGAGAAGGACCAGCTAGATGACTAAGCATAGAAAGACATTTGCCACCAAGCCCAACCCCCATTCCTGATACCCATATAACAGAAGGAAAGAACTGATTTATACAAGTTGTCTCTAACACACACACACACACACACACACACACACACACATACACACACACACACACACACACACACACACACACACCACTTTTGTGCATGCACAGAAATGCAACTTCAAATAATATTTTTGTATAAAAGACAACCCCATGGAAACAAATGAAGTGTCTGGAAAAATGGTATTCACTAAAACCTTAAATTTGCCTATCTCTTGAAATTAGTACTATTTTAGAATTAGACTGAGGGAGAAATTGGTGAGAAGGAAGAATCATAAGGGTAGGAGAAGGGAGAGAGGAAGAAGAAAGCAGTAAAATATGAAGGAAAGCTTATAAATATTTTGAGTTTTTGGAAAAATATGTAAACATGTATGCCTAACACTGACACAGGCATAACTCTCGCATACATGATTTTGTGTCCAGGTTCATCCTAAATTGTTCTACTGGGATCAAAGTTTTCTGTGGATCTGAAGTCAGGAGTAGGAGAACAGAGCAGATTTCCTAGAAGTGTAGTTCAGACTAATTCATATTTTAAAAGTAGGGTTATGGAATGATATCCCCATATGAACAGAGAATCTCTAAAGAATCACATGATGGAGATATAAGGTCACACTCCATCTTAAGAACTAACTTTGGGGTGAGATGCAAAATTAGTAACAGGAATGTTTACAGGTATTCTCTCATTGCATTCTGTCTCCTTAGGTGGCTTCTAGGTGGATATGTATAGAAAAGGTCACCATTAGGCAAAAGGTTAAGTATCCTGTCTTACTTGGGTTATCATTGCAGTAATGAAACACTATGACCAAAAATATCTTAGGGTACCAAGGACCAGACTCAGCTTAAAGAGGGGTTCCTGAAGGAAGGGGTGTCTGGAGGCAGTAAAACAAATGACTTGAAGTCAAACCATGGTCCAAGCTGACAGCCTAAGTTCTACTCGAGCCTGCTTTCCGTATTGTTCTCTCTCTCTCTCTCTCTCTCTCTCTCTCTCTCTCTCTCTCTCTCTCCCTCTCTCTCTCTTCTGCTCTGCTCAAGACAGCTCTTGCTATTCTAAAAACTCTCTGGATAGCTTATCTCTTGCAGATTAAAAGCCCAGATTTTTATTTACATATCAATTCAGTCATTATCCCAGATTTCCTATTGATTAGTCCATGAACCAGCATTCTATGACTGTAGTCCCTTGATTGTTAGAAAGACACAGCAAGCACAATCACAGACAGGGATCTCGCCCTGAAATTCAGTCTGTCTCAGGATGATCTAAAAGTCAGGAATAAATAAGCATAAACCAAAATAATCTCAGGTGGGTGGGATCTTGCCTTTGCAATCATCACTCCCTAAATCTCTTTATCTCCTTCCTTAATATCTTTCTGACAAGTTGGCTCATAGTGCAGCTGCCTCTGTTCCTTTAGCTCTGTGAAGCTACTTACACAATTCATATTGCATCCTTGTATTTCTGTGGTTGAGACATTAAATATTTGTAAGTTCATGTTTTCAGTGTTCTTTCCCACAGCCTTAAGGGATGTTCTGAAAGTCATAGGGTCCTGCTGAGACATAGAAACACCCTTGCCTCCTTGACTTGTCCAGTCTCTGATTATCATGGAGTCATTAACCTTGGCAAAGAGGACATTCATCAAGGGAAGAATATGAAAATATGAACACTGTTATACAAACAAGTCTTATGCCCATTGCAACCATCTACACTCATGGAGGTCCATGACCTCTGGCTCTGTTCCAGGGGCAAGAAACCATGGTCATACTGTCCCTTGTGTGGTTAAGCCAGACTCGACATTAGGGAGGAAAGGGATTATTTGTATTATACCTCCACAGCACTGTTCACCATCAAAGGAAGTCAGGGCATAAACTTAGTGAGACAGAAACTTAAGCAGAGGCCATATAGGAGTACTGCTTACTGGCTCCTTATGGCTTGCTCATCCCACTTTCTTATAGAACCCAAGACCACCAGTTCAGAGATATCATCAGCCACAATGGGCTATGTCCTCCCACATCAATCACTATGAAAATGCTATACAGCTTGCCTACATCCTGATCTTATAGAGCCATTTTCTCAAATGAGGTTCAGATGACTTTCAAATGGCTATAGTTGACATAAAACTAGCCAGCACACCTCCCATCTACTCTAACTTTCATCTTCATCGATAGCATGTCTGTGGGAGGGTATTATGGAAATGAGAGATGAGCAAGGAAGGAAAGTGTGGATGACTCATGCAGTCAGCCCCTCCGAGTGCTACATGAAAGGGATTGTATCCATTGAGTTATCATGGAGACCATGAGCAGATGCAGGGAGGGGGGCATGAATATGGGAAGCTGGGAGGGAGACAGGGAAATGGGACAGGAAGTTTGGAAGCAAATATGAGCCACATCTTCTTTTTCCTGACTATTCTGCTAGAGAAAGAATCAAACACTGGGGTCACGTGACCCCAGGCACATATCTGAAGGATAAACCTTTAACTGCTAACTCTTTCAGACTTCTTGAGATCATGCTGCAATTGCATTTGCATACAGTTCTTTTCTTTTAAGGAGACAAATGTGTCATCTTGTCTCTTCCCAGGGAGAGGGAAACACAGCTCAGGCCTTCAGCATTGGTAGACCGCTGCAGATGCAGGAGGCCATCCAGGAACATCCAGGGGGTACTCTGGAGAAGCTTTGCTCCTTTTGGCCCCCCATTACTCCTTATTTTTGTTTTGTAGCAAAAGCATAGAAAGTCCACTCACTCATCCAAATGCAGCATAATTCTATTACCTCGGTGTATTTGTTTGTTTCTCTTTTATTAACTTTATATCCTTCTCCGTGTCCCACTCTGGGTCAGCTCCTCCCACTCTCTCTCTCCCCTTCTTCTCTGAGTGGGTACCACCCCCCCCGTATCCTTTTATCCTGACACATCAAGTATCTTTGAGTCACTTCCTCTTCCACTGAGGTCAGAAAAGACAGCCCAGGGACAGACCCCACATAGGGGCAACAGCTTTTGGGATAGCCCCCGCTACAGTTGTTGGGGTCCACATGAAGACCAACCTGCACATACATCTGCCATATATGTGCAGGGAGGCCTACATCCAGCCCATGTATGACCTTTGGTTGGTGGTTCAGTCTCGGAGAGCCCCAAGGGTCCAGGTTAGGTGACTGACTCTGTTGGTCTTCCTGTGGAGTTCCTTCACTCTTTAACTGGGTCTTTGTAGCCAGGTATAGGGTTGATAATTTATTACTTTCCACTCTATTAGTGTGTGTATCATCTGATGCTTCTTCCTTTTAAGTATTTAAAGGATACAATCCAGACACTTGGGGTTTGATGACCAATTGCTGTCAGTAATGTACACATATGTCAAGATATGCCAATGATGCTATAAATATATTTATATCTAACTGTCCTTATTTCCTATGAATTATCCCTCAAAGAAATATAATAATGAAGGAAAGAAACCTTGCATATGGCCTATCAACAGACTCCAAATAGCCCACAAGCTGAGCAAATAGAGAATTTTATGTGAAAGAATTCTTTCTTTTTCTAGAAAGGATTGATTTATATGTTCTGGAAGTTTAACAATTATACACAGAGTCCCTTATTCCCAATCAAATCTTGTCAGATTCTTCCTAAAGCACCATACACCTCAGTTTAACTAGGCCTCTGTGTCCTCATATGCCCCTTACAGTGTCAAGGCCTCTGGTGGCACTGACCAAAGGCACCCATGTCTTACAGTGTTTACATCTTTATTTCATCACATTGGACTCTGACCTACCTCCACCTTGATGAGAAACAAGAGAAAACCTAATTACTAATTCCTTCCTATAGGGGACTTTGGCTGTGATCCTGTCAAAACCCACATGGGCTACCTGGATGTACATAATCATCACCCTCTTTAAGCATAAACTAAAACAATTTCCTTAATCAAGGCCAGGAAAGTTGGCTTGTTGGAGGTGGGAGAGGATAATATATTGAATTGTTAATAGAATTTTCTGCCTAGGTTTCACCTCCATCATGAGATCAGCAAGTTAGGCCACTCAGGTAGTGAAGGGCATCTGAAATGTGTGACCACTGGCCCCAGTCTTCTAAAATGTCACTTCTATTTTCACAAGACAGACCCTTCAGCTAGTGGCAAGTAAGTAAAGTGCTTACTTGATTGGCTGGGTATCATAGCACTGTTGAGAAATGTGCTTTGAACACATTTGGCAAGCTGAAAGTGGTGGAACCCATTAGGATACCATTATGTTAATTGAGGTTTCCATCTACATAGTGACCCCTCAGGGAAACTGTCTTATAGAGGTGAGAACAGCTGGACATGAGGAACCTAGGGACCATGTAATAGGCTTTGTGCTAGATGTTTAGCTCCTGTGTCTGCCTGGTCAAGGGATGCAAGAAGATACAGGCATCCTCTTGCTGTTTCATTGATTCCAACAGCATTGTGCATAGAGCAAATGGGGAAACAAGGTCATGAATGGGCTCTGTCTCCTCTCACAATTACCTACCTGCTACTCTCTACCTTACCTCTCAGCACAACCAGTACAGTGAAAACCAAGGTCCTTGTGCTTCTTGGCATCAAGTTTCTGGGACAGATTTTTTTGCAAAGAGACAGTGCCATCCGAGATTAAAGACAAACACTAGTGTCCCCAACCAGGAATTTTAATAGCAACAGAGGAATGGCAACAGTAATGACAAATCCTTGCCAATGTTTGCAGGCATTTCACTGCCCTGCTACCTCATTGAACAGATTGGATTGACTGTCAGAGTGTTCCAGATGAGATCCTATGAGTCTGAAATCCATAATCTTCCAATGAAGGTTGGAGCCAAGAAGTTTTCTTACGTAAAAGAGGAAAAACACTAGTGGGAGCCTTGTCATCCTATGCAGCAATGCAAAGACTCTTCCTTGGCTTTGCTCTTACTGGGTATAAGATATCTATTCTGTTTCTAGAGAGGTCAAAATGCAGAAAGAAAGTTGAGGAAGGATTACCCTGGATACAGACCCCTTTTCTGGAATATGAGACAATTCACGGTGGGAACTGGTATAAGACAACTAAACATCAGTGCAGCTCTTCTTTGGGGCCCTAATAGATCTTGTGAGCGAATTGGAAAAATTAAAGCACAGAGCCCCAGCAGGACAAAGTGCAGGCAATTCTTAACTCTACATTTGAACCCTGGATGGAGCTCAGCAGGACTTACCTGAGGAGCAATTATGAGTCCAAGGACCTTCTCAGTAGTAGAGATTTTTTATCCAGGAAACATTCAAATAGGAAGTTTGATTTAGTTTAGTTTAGTTTAGTTTAGTTTAGTTTAGTTTAGTTGTTTAGTTTAGTTTAGCTTGGCTTAGTTTAGATTGTAGTTTAGTTTAGTTTTGGTTTGTTTTACCAAAAAGTTAAAAAAAAAAAATCTCTACAACCAAGTCTTTCACTAGATTCTTGGTGGGCAGATCAGATAGATTTGCAACACTGGAGAAGGGGGGATCTTTAAAATCTACTAGATCTAGGGCAAAGGAAACACCCAGCTGGAGTTGAAACTGTTCTGGTGAGGGCTGCCTTCTCTGAAGGCCTGAATCAGGGCAGCCTCATGAGCACAAAGGCTGTCTGCTTCAAAGCCAGAGAAATATCAGGCTGAAACAGGAGTCCTCTGCTTTCCATCTCAAAGGTGAGAGGCAAGTTTTTAACCTTCCGGGCCTCAGTTTCTTTCTTTGTAAAACCCGAGGATGGACCTGCCCACATCTTGAAGTCACGCTCGTGTATAATACATACTTTAAAATGTGTGTACCTGCTTCTTTTTTGTACAATTACAGGCCTAAAAGGTGAATAAAAAATAGTGCAGGTTAAAAACAAATCAGGAATAAACACACTATTGCTGAAAAAAATGGATCACTGAAGACAAGACCCCTGAGCTCAGCTCCCAGCTCTGTGGCGTTTACCTCTCTCGATATTTTTCCTCCGCTCTGGGACTCCTGTCTCCTAACTGGGCACTGTGAAGATTCAATGGTTGTTTCTTGCGCTTTCTTTGGTTATTATTATTGGTAAGGTCTGTAACACTGATACAAGGCTATTTAAAGTTTAATACTTCAGTGCTAAAAGCAAGAGCCTGTGATGGCAAAAGATGAGCGTTCTCTGAGTCCATGGCCTGACCTTCAAATTTGTCACTTACTAGCTCAGAGAACTAGAAAGGTAAGGTCACTATGCATTAGTCATCTCTCTATAAAATGGAGATGGCCAAGTGTGTTCCCAAGTGTGGGCCTGCTGATTCCGAAATTTTATGATGGCAAGTGTCAGAACATTATCTGACAATAAAAAATGACAGATGTGCCTTTTGTTTATGTTATCTTTTAACAAAGATTCAAGAATGATTGAATACAGCATTTTTATCAGTTCTGAATTTAAAGGTATCATGGGGTTGTCTTTGCACAAATGGGTGTGTAATCAGTTATGTTTCCATGTGTATCTAGTCCTTGCTCTGCAGTTAACATACAGGGCACTGACTCACCTGACGTCTGTAATCCAAGAAAACAGACCCAAGTATGAAACCAAACATGATGCTAATCTCCCTTTTCAAAAAGAAAATCAAACACATAAAACTGATGTAAGTTAAAAAAGGTCAAACCATTACGCAAGCATTCTGTTGAGACCCAAGAAAACCAAACAAAGTGCAAAAGATATAATGTCAAAGGAAGGGATACTTGGAAAACATTTTGAGTCACTTTCTGAATGCTTCAAAACTGAACAAAACCTGCATCAGCATATCATAACAGAAAAGTAATATTGCCAAAACAGTTAAAATCAGTGATTGATCTAAAGCACATTTCCATACCAACTAATCTAATCTGTGTTGACAGCAGATGCTTTCTAGAAGCTCTCTGTACTTCTAAGAGGCATTTAATGGCATTTTCATTCCCAAGTATCTATGCAACTCTGACCTCAGAAGCCATGATCAACCACCTTGCAGATAGACTAAGGGGACATTTGAAATGGTTTCTGCTCCAGACTCAGCATCTGGCCTCAACGAAACTATCCATGGGCTTTTATAACTCAGCACAACTTGCATCAACAGTGAGCACTCAGGTCATGGGCATTGTGCTCTAGTGACTGTCTGGTGCTGACTCATCAGCTGTGTCTTTCCTTATAGTTTTTCCTCAGCTTGCCCACTGGTACCTCACTGAGTTGATTCAACAGATTCTTCCAGCCTTAGCTGGCTCTAAATTTGTACAGAACAGCAGTTTGTTATTGATTCTAAGAACTCATTTAAACTCTCCCACACCTTTTCATTGACCTTCATCACTCAAAACTTAATTTTTGTGAGTTCATCTGTTTAGACCATTATAGCTTAAGCAGTTACCAAAGTAGTCATTTCTAGAGTCCCAGTAAAAAATTCTTGAAGTTACTAAAGCAAATCTAAAGAGAAATGTAAGGATGTAAAAACATTATACATATGAAAAGGCAACAGGCAGGCTGTAGGACAAGTGGCTAAAACAGAAATTAGAGGGCACATAATAGATAGAATGGACACAAATACTTCTCTAAGTCAAAAAGAAGAAAAATGTGCAAACTAGACAACTGAACTTCAAACTATGACAAAACTTTAAATATGAAAAATATGAAATAATAGAAAAATAATAACAGACTTCAGAGAAGAATTAATGCCAATACTCCTCAAATTATTCTACAAAATAGTAACCTTTCCTAATTCTTTATATGAAGTCACTTTTAACCCATTACTAAAACCACACAAAGATACAATAAAAATTATAGAATAATATCCCTTATGAACATAAATGCAAAAATTCTCAAAAAAAAAATACCTGTAAACTGAATGCAAGAACACATAAAAAAGATTGGCACTCTGATCAAGTTGACTTCATCCCAAGGATATATATATAAATATAAATAAATTAATAAACACAATCTACCACATAAATGTGGGAAGCCACCGCATTCGCCATTACAAGATGGCGCCCAGCCCAAAGGGAGGGTGGCCAGTTCTGAAATAAACAACCTAAGAGAGCATGCACATATGCCTGTTTTGCTGATTCATGCTGACTCCGAGTATGCTAATTAGGGCACACAGAATGCACCAATCAGGTAGCAACACATTCCTCCTAAGCATATATAAGGAGGGTTGGTTTCTGGGCTCGGGGTCTTTCGACACTGAAATCAAACCCGCAATAAACACCTGTAGAAGGATCCTGTAGGTGATCGCTACACATAAACAAACTAAAAGACAAAGCTACATTGATGATATCATTAGTATTAGTATTGTAAAAACTGTCCATCTTATCAAAAACAATTTACAAATTTAATGCAATCCCCATCAAAATTCTAACACAATTTTCACAAAAAAAAATTTTAATCTTCAACTTTATATGAAAACACACAAAAAAAATCCAGTGTCTTATTCAGGGTTTTTATTGCTATGACAAAATACCAAGACAAAAAAGCAAGTTGGAGAGGAAAGGGTTTGTTTGGCTTACACTTCCACATTGCTGTTCCATCACTGGAGGAATTTGGACAGGAACTCAAACAGGTCAGGAACCTGGAAGCAGGAACTGATGCAAAGGCCATGGAAGAATGCTGTTTACTAGCTTGCTTCCCATGGCTTTCTCAACCTGCTTTCTTATAGAACTCATGACTACCAGCCCAGGGATGTCACCACACACCAAGGACTGGTCCCTCCCACATTGATCAATAATTCAGAAAATGCTTTACTCATGAAGGCATATTCTCAACTGAGGACCCTTCTCTGATAACTCACAAAACCAGGCAGTACACACAGTATAGCTAAAAGTAACCCTGAATAATAAAAAATTGCTGGAGATATCATCATAATAAATTTTAACTTGTATTATGGAGTTCTAAAAATTAAAAACAACAGAATTATTATAGAAATGTATACGTTGAGCAATGGAATCAAATTGATGACTCAGGCAGAAGCCCTCACACTTATGGGCACCTGAATTTTGACAAAGAAGCCAAAATCATACACTAGAGAGAAGACAATACATAGAATAATGATGTTGATAAAATGATGGCTGCCTGAAGAGAAATAGATGTATACTTACTACCATAAACAGAACTCAACTCCAAATGGATCAAAGACCTCAACCTTAGACCACATACCCTGAAGCTGATAGAAGAGAAGGTAGTGAATAGGCTTCAACGCATTAGCACAGGGAAAGATTTTCTGATCATAACACCAATAGCATGGACACTAAAAACAATAATTAATGTAACCTCACTAAGCCTAAAAGCTTCTATATACCAAAAGATAGCAACATTCAGACAAAGCAGCAACCAATGGAATAAGAAAAGTTTACACATCTGATATTGGGTTATATCTAAATTATATAAATGTTTTTAAAACAGAATATCAAAGAAACAACTCAATTTACAGAACTAAACAGGGAGTTCACAAAATAAAGCACAAATGGCTGATAAATGCTCAACATCCTTACCCATAGGGGAAGTGCAAATTAAAGATACTTTGAGATTTCATCTTAACACCAGTCAGAATGGTCAATATCAATAAAGCAAATGGCAGCTCATGCAGGATAATTGTGGGGTAATGGGATCATTCATCCATTGCTGGTGGGAATAAAAACGGATATGACCACTACACAAAGCACTGTGGTGGTTACTTGGGAAGCTGGGAATAAATCTAACTCAATATACAACTATATTACTCTTGAGCACATACCTAACCACAGAGACACTTGCTCATCGATGTTCCTCTCTGTTCTACTTATAATAACCAGAAACTGGAAAAAGCCTGAATATCTACCACCTGAGGAATTGGAAGTGAAATGATGTACATTTTAAAAATGAAAGATTATGAAATTAGAAGCTACATGTACAAAAATTTAAAAAAAAAAATGTGTCCTGGGTAAGGTAACCCAGACTCAAAAAGACAAATTCTATATTATTTCTATTATATGTAGATGTTAACTTCTAAAATTTCAAAATGAGTGCTACAGTCTGAGTAACCACAGACATTCAGTACCACAAAAGAGAATAAAGGGAGGAGATCTCCAAAGGAGTATGTTACACTTCCTAAAATATACATATACAAAAGGAAGCTAAATGGACTCACCAAATAATAGGGAAGACATTGCTCTAATTTAACACTTTATGTCACCAAGTAAATCCTACAGTTCCAGAACTGGTTTACACTTTGTTGAGTCAGTCATTGGCTACTTGGGCCCCGTGGAATCCCCCAGACATCACAGGATATTGCCAAAGCTATCAGTAGCTCTCCGAAACCTAATGGTAAGGTCCTATTGCTGAAGACAACACTTATTTATGTCATCAAACACAGAAAAGTCAAGCTACTGCCTAGAAGTTCCACCTGTACTGATGAGTGTTCATTGTGCTGGAAGATACTCTGCAGGCTACCACAGAAGGAAGGAATCATCAGTATTTTCCAACTACAGACCTTGCAACCTACAACACAGACCTGGCTGTATAGTGTGCTGATGCAAAAGTGGCACAAAGTTATAGGAGTAACCAACCTTTTTATTATTGTTTATTATTACTATTATTTATTATTATTATTATTATTATTATTATTTAACATTTACCATATGAGATAGAGCATGTACCTGACACTGTTAACATGATCATTAACCTGAGACTAGATAGATTATGAACATAAGGGAAAATCCTATTATTATTATTCTGCTAAATTAGTGATTCTCAACCTTCCTAATGCTGTGACCCTTTAGTACAATTCCTCATGTTGTGGTAACCCCCAACCATAAAATTTCATTGCTATTTCATAACTGTAATTAGGCTACTGCTATGAATCATAATGTAAATATTTTTGGAGAAAGAGGTTTGCCAAAGGGGTTTCAATACATGTTAATACACCAAATAAACATAACAATAAAATAATTTCTGATAGCATACTGCTATGCCTATGGATCAGTGACATATGACACTCAACTCACATCAGAAAAGCTTCGACATGCAGTAAATGAGAGTTAACACAAAGATCCACAACTAGAAAATATGCAGAGAGTGAGAGACTTTGGAGTACCCAGTCTAAAATGGGATGTCTTTAAACCTCTGGGATCTAGGCAGAAGAGGAGGCAGAAATCTTGCAAGAGCCAGAAGGGATGGATGACTCTTATAAAAGACAGCATTTAATTGGGGCTGGCTTACAGGTTCAGATGTTCAGTCCATTATTATCAAGGTGGAACATGGCAGTGTCCAGGCAGGCATGGTGCAAGAGAAGGGGCTGAGGGTTCTACATCTTCATCTTAAGGCTTCTAGCAAAATACTAACATCCAGGCAGCTAGGATTAGGGTCTTAAAGCCCACAGGCACAGTGACACACTTATACCAACAGGGCCACACCTTCTAATAGTGCCACTCTCTGAGTCAAACATTTACAAACCATCACAGAAATCTCTCAAAAATAAAATAAAACAATTAGAAGAAAATCAGGTCAAAGAAATTTTTTAGAATAAAAAGTGGAAAAACAAAGAAATGAAATGTGAATAGAAGAAATAAAATATGCCAACATTCAATTAATATAAGTTGCAAAACAACATTTTAAAAAATGAAAAGGTAAGTTATTAAAGAAATAATATTTTTATAAATTTCCCAGGAAGAAAGACAAGTGTCTTTACATGAAAAAGTGTAAGACAAAGTTTTTAGTATGATAACTTTTTTTTAAAAGGTGGGGTGCAAAATACTCAGGGGAGGAAATATAGAGACAAAGTATGGAGCAAAGACTGAAAGAAATGCCATCCAGAGACTGCCCCACCTGGGGACCCATTCCATATATAGTCACCAATCCCAGACACTATGGAGGACGCCAAGAAGTGAAAGCTGACAGGAATCTGATATAGCTGTCTCCTGAGAGGCTCTGCCAGAGGCTGACAAATACAGAGGCAGATGCTGGCAGCCAACCATTTGACTGAGCATGGGGTCCCCAAAGTTTGAGTTAGAGAAAGAAATGAAGGAGTTGAAGGCGTTTACAACCCCATTGGAAGAACAACAATTTCAACCAACCAGACTCCCCAGAGATCCCAGGAACTAAACCACCATCCAAAGAGTAGACATGGATGGACCCATGGCTCCAGATGCACAGGTATGGTCAGTATACACTGGATGGTCTTGTCGGACAGTGGAAGAAGAGGCCCTTGATCCTGTGAAGGCTCAATGCCCCAGTGTAGGTGAATGCCAAGGAGGGGAAGGGGGAGTGAGTGGGTGGGTAGAGCACCCTCATAGAAGCAGGGGAAGGGAGATGGGATAGGGGTTTCTGGAGGGGAAATGGGGCAAGGGGATAACATTTGAAATGTAAATAAATACAATAGCTAATAAAAATGTTTTTAAAAGTAGTTAATAACTTGATTATGTAATTCAGATTCAACTTTTCACCTTTCAAAGCCACTGAAAATAGACAGACACAGAAAGTACTGAGACTACATGCTGCTTGTCTACATTTAGCCTACACACTACAGAATATTTAAGAAAACCTCGAAAGATGAAAAAAGGACATGGCCTCATAAGAAAAATAGGCAATAATAATAAAAGGAGATTTAGAAAACAGAAAAGCCAAAGCCAACAGATGTGTGAGGGTTTTTATTTGTTTGTGTTTATATATGCAAGAGCTTTGCCTATGCGCATGTCTATGCACCATACGCATGCCTGATGCCCATGGCAGCCATAAGAGGGCATAAGATCCTCTGTAATAGACAGTTGTGAGCTACCATGGGAGTGATGGGAATCAAACCTTGGTCCTCTGCAAGAATATATAATACTTTTAACTACTAAGCTATCTTCTAATCCATGACATGGGAGCAGCTGTTGTTGTTGTTATCAATTGAAACAGAGATAAGTTAAAAATAAAGACAAATAATTGTTGTTGATACTTGGGGAAAAAAAAAAAGCAAACCCACCAAAAAATGGTAGGAGCATAGATTGATCTCTGGAGAACATCCTGGCAATTAAAATGATAATTTAACCCACTCACAAGTCCTGTTCCTAAATCTACATTTCTAAGCAATTCTACATAAGCCCTTAGAGATACATATGTAAGTGTTCTTGTTACAGATTTTTTTTTTTTTTTTTGTGAAAAGAAATGGGAATTGAAAGCAGTTTAGATGTTTGAAAGAGGGGTCTTATATTGGATGTGGCCAGCATACACCAGAAACAAACTACAGCAGAGAAAACACAAGTTGGGTACATGCAGTAACCTTCTATTGAGATTCTACTCCTAACAAACAAGACTGAAGTTCTGGTTCCAAGTACAGATGCTGTTGCTCTCTGCCTATTTCTGTAGAGGATTCTACTTCTACCTTGAATTGTCTCATGTCTTCCTGGCCGCCCAAGGATTCTACCTAATGCAACCTCTTCTGAGGCCATCACTGCCAAGAGATGAACAATCCTACCATTTCCAATCCATCTGCTCAAGGACTCACCATATGGCCTGGTATTTATTTTCAGATCTTTTTTTTTTTTTTTTTTAAGCATTGGGTTTATTCATTGTCGTACATCCAGAAACAATCATACTAACATATACTAAATGTTCAAAAAATGTGTATTTATTGAATACTTTTATAAGCCAATGCCTAACATGTGCATAAAATTAATATAATATTTTGGGTGAATTTTGTGGTATTTCATATTAATTTTATAATATAGAGTTCTATATCTAAATGTAACTAAAATATTTCATAGGATATATTATTATGTTCACATTTGAGTTACACTGAGATATACAATTGATCTTTCTATTTATACCTTCTTTAATAGAGTTTTTAACTATTTTACATAAAGATCTTATTTATCAGTAAAATTCCTCATTTCCAAGGATTTGACTTATTTAAAAAGCAAATAGAAATCTTTTTAAAACTTGACATACTAAATCTCTGTGTGCTGATTCTTTTAGAAGAAAGGTCCAAGTGGAAAGAATACTAAAAAGCTCAATGGCTAGGTTGGGAAGGTGACCCTCCCTTCCTGGACTCCAATTTTCTCTCTGAGTGGCACATCTTTTTCCCAGCACCAGGAGGCTGGAATGGTGGCTTCAGGAGGGGGCTGGGAAACAGATGTCAGTCATTGACTCCGGGTAATGAGATTTCATATTCCGTCAAAATCCTGAATAGGACAGGAGAGGCCTCATTAGCAACTTCACGACTGAGCAGGTGTAGAGGTCCCACTCGCACAGCAGGTAAAAAGAGGCCATTTCAAAGCATGTGTGGATGTATCTGGGAAATTGGAGAACGGGGAAAGTGCTTTACCACAGCCACTACCAGAACACTGTGGCTTTTAGGAGCCAAAACAATAGTAATTCAGACCACTGGTACAGACCTCATCCATGGGGCCAGGTAAATGACTGAAGGCAGAGACAGGTAATATGTGCCCTAATGATACCTTGCAAAGGGGTCACCTCCTTGTTCCTTTCATTCCATATGCTGTGTCATAAAATTTTAGTGCTCTTTAGCCAACAACGTAATAACTCTCCTAAGGCCACAAGTCCAAAAATGGCACTTCAGGGTGGCATGAAATCCAAGCTCCAAAACTAATGGCAGAATCTTCTTTAGAAGATGAGCTACTTTGGGGGAAAAAGATGTGAATAAAATGGTCCGGAATATAGATAAACTTAGCCAGCAATTTGGCAGCTGTCACCTGGACAGGATCCCTTCTCCAGGGACAGCCATCAAGAAGTCAACCATGCTGCCTCAGTACTGTGAGAAATCCACACCAGCACAACGGGCAGGCCACTGTGAGGTCGTGTCCCAATAGGGACTGCCACTTCAAAAGCAAAATGCTGACAAACTGTTCACCATGTTTAAATGTGAGAATGTGCTTTCAGGGCCTTTGGTGAGTTGAAGACACTCAAGGTCTTCATATGGATGTTCAAGATCTTTCTAAATAAAGACCCAGTCTGGAATCATAATGATAGTGTTGATCTCCCTGCTAATTCCTTAGTCAACTCCACAGAACTTGGATCCTTAATAAAGCCTCAACTGTTTAGAACTAGAGGGTACAATTAGAAAACTTAAGTCCTTTTGTTATATCTCCTATTGATTCTAATCTGTCAGCTCTACCCTCTAACAAAGCATGGCTTTTTCAGTGTTTCTAAGGGGTCACATATTTATTATAAAACCATGTGACAGTCACCCTCCAAGGCATCTGATGTGAGTGGTCTCGTTACAAAGCTGAATTACAAACTGCTGGTGCTTGGGAAGGCAAAGCCGTACAGTGAAGAGGTGGCCGGGTAGATTACAGCCAAGGTGCTTTGTGTGCTGTCTGCTGCCTTGGGTGGTCACAGAGAAGTGACTCAAAGGGGGTTCGGTGGATCCAAATATCCTCAGGCAAAAATTACAATAGGCTTGGTATTATAAACAACTTAAGTAAGACAACTTACAGTAATTAGCAGCACATTCTTGCCATAGAAGTTGATACTCATTAGATGAAGAAATACTGGGATTCTCTCACACCTTTATACAGATGACAGATGCCTACCCATAATCGGGCTGATGCTTTTCTATGCCATCTTTTATTACCAAAGTATTAAGGAGTAGTATATAGAACCCACTCTAAGAACATGTGATATCAAAGTCTGTGCTGCTGGAGTAATAACTATATTTGATTGTATATTATTTGATTGTGACCTTGTGATCAGTGTGTTACTACTACGGGAATACCCCGAGGCATTTTGAATGCATTCTGATTTCTGATTGGGACACAGGTTATCAGAGAACCCTGTGTAAGGCTTCCTCACCATTAGCATCTCTTGATGCTTCCTTCCCTCAAGTTGCTATATCACCTGATCAGCGAGACACTTGAGCAGAAGAGGAGCAGTTCACAAAATGCAATATAAATGTGAGTCTTTGGACTATGAGAGTCAATGAAAATATATTGTATTCTAAAGAATGTATCCCTGAGAAGCAGAATATGAATAGTAGCTGTAAATGTAATATATATCATATATCACATATTAAATATCATATATTATGTATGAAAAAAATCTGTGCCATATTTTTTGTAGACAGTTTCTAAACAAAGGGTTTCAATTCATTGCTCCCCAATAGAGCCAGACTCTCAACCCCATTAGCAGAACCAGTCAGTGCATCATAATAAGATAATCAAACAGGAAGTAGAAGAAAGAACAGCTACATGTGAAGGGCAACACTGCCCTAATGAGCTTTCCATTTTCTATTGTGGCTAACCCATCCAATCAGAGGGAGTACTTGGTGCAAACAGAAATATAAACAGGCCATTCTGTTCCACGACCACAACAAAACAAGGAATTAGTGAGGCAGAGGCTCCAGGCTCCAGAAGCAAAGAAGCTAGCAATCTAGTGTGTTTGATGGCTGCGATTGATACCTTAGCAGAAAAGATGTGACCTGTATTCATGTCTGCTCTTATATGTACTGGAGAAACAAAATCTAGAAAATTATAAAGCACCTGATAACAGAGTTTAACTAACTGTAAGGGGTCTTGAGGCAGTAGGTAAGATAGAAATGAAAGGAAAATCTTCACATTCAGAAAGTTCAAAGACCAATCAATGTCACATCAACCCATCAAGAATAGATATGTGGGCTGAAAAGATGGCTCATTAGTTAAGAGATCTTGATGCTCTTACAGAGGACCTGGGTACCATTCCCAGAAACCACATAGAAGCTTACAAGCATCCTTAATTCCAGTTCCAGGATATCTAGCATTCACTCCTTGTATACCCTTCTTGTACACCAAGAACATGCACAGCATACAATTATACATGTACACAAAACACATATATATAAAATAAAAATAAATAAAAATAAATCCAAAATATACCCAATACACAAAATAGTGCAGGGTCTGGATTAAAGCACTTAGAATCAAATCAGCACTGAAGAGCTGGGCCACAGACAACAACTGACTTCTTCAGTCACCACTGCATATATGAGCACAGTACATCTACTCACAGAGTAACCATGGAGACCAGACAGTAAGTATATCTATAATATGCAAGGCAACTATAAAGCATTTAGTAAAATTGAAGAAGACCTCAGAAGATGGAAAGATCTCCCATGCTCATGGATTGGAAGGATCAACATAGTAAAAATGGTCATCTTGCCTAAGACAATCTACAGATTTAATGAAATCCCCATCAAAATTCCAACTCAATTCTTTATAGAGTTAGAAAGAGCAATTTGCAAAATCATTTGGAATAATAAAATTCCCAGGATAGCAAAAATCATTCTCAACAATAAAAAAACTTCCAGGGGAATCACCATCTCTGACCTCAAGCTGTATTACAGATCAGTTGTGATACAAACTGCCTGGTATTGGACAGAGACAGGCAGGTAGATCAATAGAATATAATTGAAGACCCAGAAATGAACACACACAATTTAACCAATCCTGCATCTTATAGAGGGCTAGGATCCAATATATACAAAGAACTCAAGAAGATAGACTCTAGAGAATCAAATAATCCTATTTTAAAATGGGGTACAGAGCGAAACGAAGAATTCTCAACTGAGGAATATCAAATGGCTGAGAAGTCCCTAAAGAAATGTTCAACATTCCTAGTTATCAGGGAAATGCAAATCAAAACAACCCTGAGATTCCACCTCACACCAGTTAGAATGGCTAATATCAAAAACTCAGGTGACAGCAGATGCTGGCAAGGATGTGGAAAAAGAGGAATATCCTCCACTATTGGTGGAGTTGTAAACTGGTACAACCACTCTGGAAATCAGTCCAGCATTTCCTCGAAAAATTGGACATAGTACTACTTGAGGACCCAGATATACCACTCTTGGGCATATATCCAAAAGAAGATCCAAATTCTAACAAAGACATATGCATAACCATGTTCATAGCAACCTTATCTATAATAGCCAGAAGCTGGAAAGAACCCAGATGTCCTTCAACAGAGGAACGGATACACAGGAGTTGTGGTACATTTACACAATGGGGTACTACTCAGCTATCAAAATCAATGACTTCATGAAATTCCTAGGCAAATGAATGGAATTTGAAGACATCATCCTGAGTGAAGTAACCCAGTCACAAAAAAACATCCATAGTATGTACTCACTTATAAGTGGATATTAGCCCAAAAAGCTTAGAATACCCAAGGAACCAACCACAGAACTTATGAAGTTCAAAGAGAAGGAAGGCCAGAAAGTGGATGCCTCAGTCTTTCTTAGAAGGAAGAACAAAATGTTCACAGAAGGAAATAAAGGGACAAATGTAGGAGCAGGAATAGGACAAAAGATCATCCAGAGACTGCCTCACCTGGGGATACCCCCATATGTGCCCAATAACCCAAGCACTATTGCTAATTCCAAGTACCTAGCAAGAACCTAATATGGATGCCTCCTCAGAGGCTCTGCCATAGACATACTGACACAATGGAAGATGCTTGAAGCTAACCATCAGACTGAACATGAAGACCCCAATGAAGGAGCTAGAGAAAGGACTGAAGGAGCTGAAAGGGTCTGCAACTCAATGGGAAGAACAAAATTATCAACTATTCAAACCCACCATTGCTACATGGACTAAAACGCCAACCAATGAGTTCACATGGAGAGACCCATGGCCCGAGGTACATATGCAGCAGAGGATGGCATTTTCTGACATCAATGGGAGGAGAGGCCTTGAGTCCAGTGAAGGCTCATCTTTCCCTGTGTAGTGGAACACCCAGGTGCTGAGGTGGGAGAGGAGTGGTTGGGAGAGGGAGCACCTTCATGGAGGCAATGTGAGGGGGAGGGAGGATGGGATTATGAGAAAGGGATAACATCTGAAATGTAAACTCAGAGAATTTCCAATAAAAAAAAATTGGGGGGAAAAGCATTTAGTAAACTTTGGCTATTACTATTTTTGCTCTTGACATATTTTAACATTTAAGAAGCATACTGTTTGTGGTGGCTAGCTTTGGTTGTCAACATAATATAGAACCACCTGGAAAGAGAATCTCAATGAGAAGCTGTCTACATTGCATTGGGCTGGGGGTACTTGTCGGGAATTTTCTTTTTCATTTCTTAATTCCATTTTAGATATTCATACATGTGAATACTTTATATTGTTCACCCTCCCTCCCACCTTCCAACGACTCCCATTCTCCTCCCATTTTCCCACTGAAATTCAAGACCTTTCTCCTATAGTTATTATTGTTGCATATATACATATATAAATATAATCTCTGAGTCCATCTAGTGTTGCTCATTTGTACAAAGTTTATGGCTGATCCTCTGAGATTGGATGACCTATCAGAGAGCCCCACCCTAAAGAAAACCAATTCTCCCTCTCTTGGTAGCCAATTCTCTCTGATTGTCTGTAGCTCTTCATCTAGGAATGAGATCTTGTGAAATTTCTCTCACCTTCATTGGCATGTCGCCTGATGTAGTCATGATGAGGGTCTTCTTTATGTAACCCTATTGTTGAGATTTTGTGTGTGTAACTTGTCTGTCATGTCTAGAAGACACTGTCTGGTAGCATGCATTCTGACATTCAGAATCTTTCTGTCCCCTCTTCTACAATGGTTTCTGAGCCTCAGGTGCAGATCAATATTTTTATTTGGGCTCATTGATGGAGGAAGATCCACCCTGAAGATGGTTTGTGCCATTCCATGGGTTGGGCCCTGGAGTGAATGAAAAAGAGAGAACCAGCTGAATACTGGCAAACGTGCATGCATTCATGCAAGCATGCATTCTCTCTGTTTTTTCTGTGGCTGTGACCAGGTGCTTCAAGTTCCTGCTGCCTCGGCTTCCCTCCAATGGTCTATAACCTGGAGCTGGGAGCTGACATCAAACCTAAATTGCTTTTGTTAGGGTATTCTATCATAGCAGCAGGCATGAAACTGAGACGCTGAATATCACAGACTCTCAGAAAACTAATGTAAGAGAGTTTCCTTCTGTGTTCAAATTATTGGTGTCTCCTATTATCTTCCATTCTTGCAGCTTTACTCCCATGTTAGCTAAGATCTACCAATGAGACATATGTATTCAAAACCACAGCAGTGCACACTCCAGCAGTGTAGGACACTGTGTCAATAATAAATGCTAACAACATCAATTTATTAAGAATAATAACCAAAGAAACCTCCAAGGTCAATTCCTAAATCTTTGAAAAATGTATATTTCATTTTTCTTTGCCTTGAAGAAAACATAGGCAAACAGAGAATAAAATGCATGGTTTTTGAGACATTTGGAGAGAACCTGATAAGTATATTTACCAAGAGACATTGTTGAAGCCATAGGAAATATTCTCTGAATTGGTTCAGTTTATAAGGCTTTTATCTGAGGTCAAAGCTGGTGAAGCGTTAATCAAGGAAACAAACAAAGACTATAATAAGCAAAACAACGAAGTCTGAAATCCCATCAGGAATATTGAACATAATGTATAAGATGAAGTGTTCAGATATATTATTCAGGAGTTCGAGGTTTTTGTATCGCTTTGGTAAAGCTCCATATGGCATTCCTCATTTACTTCACAACATAGGCTTTGGTTTTAAACTTCCCCAATCTAGTAGTGTCTTGTGAAAACAGAAGGTAGATTTGCGATGATGTCATCTCAGCATGGAGTTGCCCAGTTACAAGGGGCCAAGCTGTTCCCATATCTCAGCCAGCCAAGCCAGACTGAGGTAAAGCAGATTCCTTCAGAAATGGCTTTAAAGGCTCACACGTAGCTGCTTGCAGCCCTGTTTCCTCCCGATGCACTGAATGGCGTCAGGTCTAACCTATAATCTGCCATGCCGTCGTAGCAACACATAAAAGAAGATGGAATGAGGGGTCTAGTTGTCCAAATACTAGCAGAGGACATCTTCAGTTTTGCACAATGAACCATAATTTGGAAACCTTTCAGGTACCACCCATCTCTATTCCTGCTTGCCAAGGAAAATAAAAACATGCCTTCACAAGTAAGTGGTCAAATGCTATCACTGAAATGAACTGAACCAATGGTGGCCATGTCTGGATTTTATTTGATTAAAGACCACAAGTCCATCTTCAAGACGGGCCAACAAAAGATAACCTATGTATGACTACCAGGAGCTGAGCTACGAAAGCTGAACCCAAGCAGTCACTGAGACTCCTACCAGTTTTTAAAGTCCTAGTGATACGCTGAGCATGATGCTAACATGGTTTTCTGGTTGTTCCCGATTAGTTCACAAGATTAGTTTTACTGTTTAATGAGAAATTTTTTTTCTCTAACAACCTGATTGACACTCTAATGATCTTTCTTAAGACAATCAAATTTTATAATTTTTAATATAAAAGATTTAATTCCAGAGGTTATAATCAAATCACAGAGCGTCTTAATTGACTATAATCAAATTGCACAGCAAGCAACGTTTAAGGTACGCTATGAAATATTAGTCATCCTTTGAAGAGATAGCTCTTCTCGATCTTTGCAAAGCTCACTGGTGTTGTTTAAAGTTTCCAGGGTAAGAGCAAAAGTTGATAGAAAGAAACTAAGTTTGGTTGGTAAGAAATCTCAGTGAGTGGTGTCTTTTACATTCAAGACTCACTGCCAGTTTAATTCCCAGAACTCACAATGAAAAAACAGAAACCACACCCAGAAGTTCCCCTCTGCCCTCTGCGTCCAATAGCACTCACACACCCATCCTCACACACGCACACCATACATAAACATGCAAAATAGTAAGAAGAAATAAAATAAGAAAAGAAACTGAGATGCTGATACCAACCTGAAGGATTTTTTTAAAACGAGGTCAAAGATATGAACAAAGGTAAGGTAGAAATACTCTGTGTGTGTGTGTGTGTGTGTGTGTGTGTGTGTGTTCCATATATATGTATATGGAAAAGCTAAGAAATAGAATAATTAACTACCCTTGTGCTTGTCTAAGCTTCCCTTCCTTGTACTGGTAAAGGACTGAAATATAAAATGCTTTGTTCTTAACCAAAAATTGAGTTTTTTAGGGTCAAGCATCATTCTTTCTGTAAATCCAATCCCCTTCAACTAACTACATTAAATGTCACATAGTTACAATCTCCATACAGACAATAATTAATAAATAAATGATCTACAGGCATTGGTTCATTTAAAAACTATCTGATGACAGACTTTTCAAATCCCTGCTGCCCTGCGGCTCCCTCCTTGCCTCTATTTCATTGCGACCTTGCTGTGGCATGGCCACATCCCTCAGCTGCAGATTTATGCTATCTCTAGGCCTAAAAGGAAGGCTAAACTTTTTTTAAAAGTTGATAAGAATTTATAAGAGACTGTCTAGTTTCTCAGCCCAGGGGGAAAAATTGTTATTCATCTGTACAAATCAAATGAAGTCATTCTACATGACCCTGCTCTTCCTCATACGAAACATGCTAACAGGAACTATCACATAAATTTTAACAAATCCAATCTCACAGTTTATCTTCCACCAAAACTGTGACCAATTAAAAACTGGTCTGTGTTCTGATAATAATAGTCAGAACTAGACTTAACTAAGAACCTTTGGCCTTTTCCATATGGTACAAAATATTGTGTGCACTACCTCTCCCTCTCACCCTCTCTCTCTCTCTCTCTCTCTCTCTCTCTCTCTCTCTCTCTCTCTCTCTCTCTCTCTTCTCTCTCTCTCTCTCTCCCCACCCACACACACACACACACAGACAGAATTCAAACCCTTCTGTGTTTGAACAAAGAAGAACTTCTACAGCTTTCTGAGGAAACTTTAAAGAAGTCTCAAATACACAAGGAGCCTGCTCAAATTGACCTCACTTATGAGCCTGCATCGTGGGTGACAGATGCTCTCCTCGGTGACAGCTCGGCTCTTGCCATGAAAAGGAAGGGGGGCACACATCTCTTCTTGCAAGGAGTAAACAAAATAAAACACCAAATGATCCTTTAACCCGAAGCTCCTGGTGGAAAACGGGAAAGAAAATCAAACTTCAAATTCAAAGACCCACAGCTATAAACCTCCCTACAACTCTCATCCACACAGAAAAAAAAACGACAGAAATCGAGGGACTCCTAAATGAACAGCACTTCACAAGAGCATATTGATTTTCAATAAAGCCATTTACACATTTTTGCTTGGGCTACACGGGGTATGCTGCCTTCCCATAGCCTTGCCACTGGATTAACAACTGTGGACAATGTACTCACTTCCTACATAAAGAGAGACTCCTGAGGAAAATGGGGTTCCAACAAGGACTGGACAGAGAGCAGGACAGAAAGCTGGACAAAATTGCCTTTTGTTGTTTTCTCCTCTCTGACCTGATTACTTGGCCAAAAGGAAAGAATACACACTTCTCCGGAGGAAAAACACATTTGTCTGAAATATAGCATAGCTTATATGGGCTGTGGACTAGTGAGCCTTCCTTTAGAAACAGCACAGGAAATTGGACAGAGACTGCCTTGGGAAAGTATTTAAAAGCCTAGGTGGATGGTGATTTTATTTCTTACTGCAGTTCTCCAGAGTAACACCTCAGTATCCATTTTAAAGCAAGATATTTTTTTAATGAAGAAATTAAACTGAAAGAAATACTTAAGAAAGCCAATACAGGCCACTTTGTTCTGGCCTACTTTCTATCACCGTACCCCAGCTTCAACACCAAAAATAATCCTTGACTCTTTAATGCAAAAAAATAATCACAATAATGATCAAGTGGAGAATAGATATGACCATAAGAGTATAGAACGGATGGAAAGCGGAGTTTTGATGACATAAAACCAACCTCTGCTGATTTCCAGACGCTGTGGAGCTGCTTTGCATGAGGAGCCATGGCTGTGGGAGGACCTGGGATGAAGCCAGCAATATGAGCAAGTAGGCTGATTACAAACCAACAACATTATAATTAAACATCATGAGAAACAGAAAGAAGCAACATGAAAGAATTGTGGGAACACGGAAGAAGTCAGGCACTAAGGACAGCATACCCCATGATTTCGTTTACGTGAAGGGTGCAGAGCAAACACTTAAAGAGACAGAATTTAGATGGGGGAGGGGCACTGCCCAGGGATGGCTGAGGGGCTGTTGGAGGTGATGTCGGAAGGGTAGGGAGTCTCTTTGGAGGCCAAAGGAAATATTTTCAAAGTGAACATGATGATGAGTGTACATTCCATGAAGATCCAAAAATAAACTTACAAATTGCATACTTCAAATGGCTGGATAGGATGGCATGGCTATTACATTTCAATAAATTTGCTCAAAAACATAAAGATCCTAAGCCCACAGTTTTATGCCATCCATCCCCATGCCGTGGCCCGGACCTCCACGCACTTCTTTGTCTTCCTTAGGTAATTTCTAAGGAAACACCCTGTTCCTCTGCATCAAGCGTCCTTGGAGATCCAGCAGGAAATGGAAATAAAATCTCCACACTAGTGACTGTGGAAGATAAGCCAAGGGAAGGAGCAATAGCCAGTGAGGTATCTGTCCCTGAGCTTGAGACAAACTGAAACCGGGAGTCTGTGACTTTAGATGGGGCTGTCAGGGAAAGACTCCTTCCGGGAAGGAAGGCCTGGGGTTCAAAGAAAAATGTGATTTTTGTTGTTGTTGGCTAGGAAAAGTTTTCTCTCCTTCCCTCCCTCAGTCCTCTTCCTCTCCTTTTCTACCTCTCTCCCTCTCTCTCTTAATGAGAAAGATGAAAAGACAATCTGTCTAGGGCTTCAAAATACAATCAGTTATGAGTACCAAAAAAATGCCTTTTCATGAGGCAAAACCAGCAGCGAACATCACTTAAGAGATGTAGAAGGCATGTGGACTTTTATCCCCTTATCAGTGACCGTTTCCCCTCCCCTCTACTTTCACACACATGTCCCATAAATGTTAGCATGTAGACCCCGTTTAATGTGCTTCCAAATTTTCTAACACATCAACGTTCTCTTTCAGAATGTCCCTCATGCCTTCTTTGCTTGCTGTGGAGAAGCCGACAGTGTCAGACACGAACAGCATGTGACCTTACAGACAGTGGTTAAAAGGAAAGAGTGAGTGGCCAAGCGAAGAGTCTCTCAACTTCCACAGTCTCCTTCCTCCTTTGCCAGTAAAATGAACCAAAGCCTGCGGAATGTGTCCCCTTGCAGAGGGGGTGCCATACAGCAAGAACACAGCAGGTTACGCCTTTGTGGCATTTAGAACTAGAAAGAATGATAAGCCAGTGACCAGCGGAAGGGACAGACTCCTAACTGCTGTGGGTTTCATGAAGGAATGAAACTTGGAGCTGCAAGGTGGAAAGGCGGGGCAAGGCTGGCAGAACAGGTCTAGGGAAGGCGCCTCTGAGGAGCTGGTGTCTGCGGCTTGATTGGTGTCTATTCCTGGAGGACTCTTAACATGGATGTGAGCAAACATGACGGAGCACTAGAGTAAGCAAGCTGAAAGTTGTTGCTGCTGCTGCTACGTCACCTCCAGGATCCTCCAGAAAACAAACCACAGAATAAAGCTCTTCCTGTTTCTCTTTAAATTTGCTCCAGTTTTTCCAAAGAGATGGGTTTCTTATTTCAAAAACAAGGCTAATTTCTTCTAAGATCCCTTGCCAACTGTCAGAGCATAAGAGATAGCTCAGGAAAGCCTGTGAACACAGGAAAGGGGGAGACTTGGTTGTCTCTGAAAAGACATAAAATTCAGATAATGTTGACAAATACTCTGTGGGCCAATAAAATACTATCTGCAGCTGACCTGGCAAAGGGAGACTGTGGGGGACTTGGTCTTCTAAAAGCTGCCTGCAATAATGTGGGCACGGTGTCTCTTTGGGAAACATCTAAGACAATAAAAATCGACATTTTCAAGATTGAAAGGCAAAGACACGGAGCTACAGTGCGGGGTATTGTGAGGAGAAAATAGGAAGAGTGGCATCTATACCTGACGTTGAGAAAAGTACTAAGGACTCAGCATGAATGTGTCGGAAGCATCGCCTCAGCAGAGAACAGACACAAAGAGGGCCAGCCACAAGGATGAACCGGGTATGATGCTTTGCTTGTTCTGGGGATGGAAGGGTCCAGGAGGTGATGATGGACAGCTCCTCAAGCTCCCCTTGTGTCCTGTGGAGTGCACTGGCTCAACAGTATCTCCCCTGTTGTTGAGCATTTGGGAAACACATGCTGCGAACACCAGCATGCACAAAGAAAGCAAAGATACATTTCAGCAGCTATTCACCCAGCTTAGGTGTTGTTTTTTTTTTTTTTTTTTTTTTTTTTTTTTTTTTTTTTTTTTTTAACTTCTCTTCTGTCAATGTCATCACAACTTATTCCATTTCAGCAAAAGAATGGAGGGCTTTAAGCATGAGGGAAGAATGGAGCAGGAATTAGGTTGCTAGATAGGAAATGTCTCAAGGGAGATACAGTTCACACGATGTAGCCTTAGTCTGTAAGTCTGTATATCGTGATGAGCCCTGAACTAGTGACAGAACACTTGTGAGTTTATTAAGGCTACAAGTGACTTGGTGCAGTGAGTCCCTTTGGGGGAATCATTCTGAGCTCATCCTCTTTGTAAGTCTATACCAGTATCAGGAGAAGTCCAGAGACCCTAGGAATAGAGAATAACCCTCCTAACCAAATCTACCATTTTTTATATCACATACCAATAACTAGGTATTTTGGGGTTCTGACATATAAGACAAAGAAATAGGAATAGAAGAAGATAGAAATATAAGGAGGGATTAAAGCAAAGAGAGTGTGGCCTGTGCCTTATTCAGTTCAAGCAACAGTGACTGGGTGACTTATGAACATCAGATGTGTATTTTTTTTCACAGTGCTAGAAGCTAGAATTTGAGATCACAGTATCAGCACAGTCATGTTTTAGTGAGGGATCTCTTCTCATTAATTTTCAATATATTCTCCCAAATAGTACTGAGAACCAGCTCACTCTATGGTCTCTTTTGTAAGGTCCCATGCCGGAAGGTTCCACTTTCATGAGCCAATCACTGGCCAAAAGCTCATTGTTGACCTTAATCACACTGGGACTAAAGTTTCAAGAAATGATAAGAGTAAAGAAATATTTTGTCTACTAAGGTATGATCTGTATCCACAGCCTTTACTAACCATATATGGATAAAAATCATCTGGTGGGTTAAAAGGTTTTATAATTTTTGAGTGGCAGTAAAGACTCAGTCAAAAACATAGGGGGATATAAGAAAACTAGGCATGCCAGACAAAACTCAAGAATAATATTGGTGGTAATTAATCTCAACTGTCAACTTACTGAGATCTAAAATTACCCAAGAGTCTCTAGAAATGCCTTTATGACATGACCTTGGGATAGAAAGCTCCATCCACTGTGGGTGGCACCATTCCCTGTCAGGAACTCTAAGTTTCATAAATGGAGAAAGTGGGCTAGCTGGACATACATTCATTGCTATCTACATCCTGATTGTTAATGAGATGTGACCATTAATCACACTGACTTCAAACTTTCCACCTTGACCTTCATCATGATAAAATGGTGCATAGTATTATAAGCCAGAATAAGTTCTTACTCCCTTAAGTTGCTTTCATAAGAGTGTTATATTATGGCAACAGGAAAAGAACAATGAGAGTCTAGAAAATGAGATGTGTGGGGTTCAAGATCATAGAATAAATTCAGACTTCAGTTGTGCTTGTTAAATTCCAGGAGACAAGCTAGATGTATAGTAGAGAACAAGGACTGACATCAAAAGAACAAAACTGAAATTCTATATACCAAATGTCCGAGAAGCACCTAAAGAAATGCTCAAAATTCCTAGTCATCAGAAAAATGAAAATCAAAACAACCCTGAGATTCCACCTCACACCAGTCAGAATGGCTAAGGTCAAAAACTCAGATGACAGCAGATGCTGGTGAGGATATGGAGAAAGAGGAACACTTCTCCACTGTTGCTGGGGTTGTAAACTGGTAATCAGTCTGTTGGTTCCTCAGAAAATGGACATAGTACTATCTGAGGATGCAGCTATGCCACTCCTGGACATATACCCCATAGATGTTCCAACATATAATAAGGACACATGCTCCACCATGTTTATAGCAGCCTTATTTATTTATAATAGCCAGAAGCTGGAAAGAACTCAGATGTCCTTCAACAGAGGAATGGATACAGAAAGTATGGTACATTTACACAATGGAGTATTACTCAGCTATTAGAAATGATATCTTTACAAAATTCCTAGGCAAATGGATTGAACTAAGGAATATCATCCTGAGTGAGATAACCCAGTCACAAAAGAACACACATGATATGCAGTCACTGATAATTGGATACTAGCCCCAGAAAGCTCTGAATACCCAAGAAAAATTCACAGACCTTATGAAGCTCAAAAAGCATGAAGGCCAAAATGTGGAAGCCTCAGTCCTTCTTAGAAGGAAGAACAAAACACTCACAGAAGGAGGTATAGGATCAAGTGGAAGAGCAGGGACTGAAGAGGGGATCATTAAGGCAGAGTCCCTGAGGAGGCACCCCTATCTGGCTCCTGCCAGCAAGCACTTCCCAGCATTAGCTATAGTGCTTGGCCTCTGTGGGTATACATGGGGTGGATACCTAATTGTAGATGTTGCAGAAGAATTAAAAAGGGCGGCTACCCTCAGCAAGCCACACACAAGAAACCATCAAAAGCATTCTCTGTGCAGAACATGATCCCAGAAAGAAAGTGAGATGAAGGAAACAATCAATAGGCCTGCTCACTCTAAGTGAATATGTAGATAGAATAGTGTTAATAGAGATCGAGATCTGTAAAATATCTCATGTCCTCTTCTGGCCTCTGTGAATAGCAAGCAAACACATGCTGCATGTTCCTACATGCAGGCAAAACACTCATGCACATGAAATAAAAATAAACTAAAGCAGCCTATGAAGATGGTGATGTGTATAGAACTGAAGAACTCAACAGCTGTAGCTTTCAAATCTTAATGTGTATATGAATCATCTGAAGGTCTTGTTTAAGTGCTGATTGTGAGTTTGCAGATCTGCTGCTATAAAATTCTGCATTTCTAAAGCAGTTTAGGTAATGTTAAAGAAACCTGCCATAGGGTCACACCTTCAGTAACAAAAGTCTAAATACTCTTTATGGATAGATAAAGAGCAAAAGTAAGGCCAGGCTGAGTTGGAAATGTGCACTGCCATTGCTAAGGCAGCCGAGATTAAGGAAATGCATCACATAAATGGGGAGGGAATTAGTATAACAAAAATAATAAGTTCAAGAGAATTGAACGCACATATCTCTGCACACATGTATATGTACAGATATACAAACAAATGAAACTACTTTCATTGTTTATTTTCGATCAATATGTTAAAACTTACACAATATATATGGGGATTGAAAATATCAATTAAAGTTTAAAGATGTCCTGCTACAATTTCTAAAGTATCTGGTATTTATAAGATTATATAAAATTAATTCATGGATTCATACAACATCTTATTTTAAAAGAAAGAAAAGAATCACTTGAGTAAATGCAAGAAAAAGTGTGTTTATAAAATTAAAGATCTATTCACTGTTTTGTTTAAATAGTTCTCAGACAAAAGCAAAGATAGAAAGAAACTTTCTCTCCACAGTGAGCATACAACTAGTGTAATGCTTAAATGCTGAGTTTGAAATATCTCAAAACGGCAGCCAACGGATTGAAAAAGGATCTTTACTCCTACATCTGATACAGGGCTAGTATCCAATATATACAAAGAACTCAAGAAGTTAAACTCCAGAGAATCAAATAATTCTTTTTTTAAAAAATGGGGTACAGAGCGAAACAAAGAATTCTCAACTGAGGAATATCAAATGACTGAGAAGCACCTAAAGAAATGTTTAACATCCCTAGTTATCAGAGAAATGCAAATCAAAACAACCCTGAGATTTCACCTCATACCAGTTAGAATGGCTAATACCAAAAACTCAGGTGAGAGCAGATGCTGTCAAGAATGTGGAGAAAGAGGAACACTCTTCCACTGTTTGTGGGGTTGTAAGCTGGTACAACCACTCTGGAAATCAGTCTGGCATTTTCTCAGAAAATTGTACATAGTACTACCTGAGAACCCAGATAAACCACTCCTGGGCATATACCCAAAAGAAGCTTCAACATCTAACAAGGACATATGCACAACCATGTTTATAGCAACCTTATTTATAATAGCCAGAAGCTGGAAAGAACTCATATGTCCTTCAACAGAGGAATGGATACAGAAATTGTGGTACATTTACACAATGGAGTACTACTCAGCTATCAAAAACAATGACTTCATGAAATTCCTACAAAAATGAATGGAACTTGACCCTATCATCCTGAACGAGGTAACCCAGTCACAAAAAAGCACTCATGGTATGTACTCTCTTATAAGCAGATACTAGCCCAAAAAGCTTGGAATACCCAAGAAACGATCCACAGAACTTATGAAGCTCAAAGATAAGGAAGGCCAGAAAGTAGATGCCTCAGCCTTTCTTAGAAGGAAGAACAAAATGTTCACAGAAGGAAATAATGGGGCAAGTAAAGGAGTAGGGATTGGAGAAAAGATCATCCAGAGACTGCCTCACCTGGGTATCTACCCCATATGTACCCAATAGACCCAAGCACTATTGCTGATGCCAAAAAGTACTTATTGGCAGGAACCTGATATGAATGCCTCCTCAGAGGCTCTGCCACAGTCATACAGATACAGCTGAGCATACTTGCAGCCAACCATCAGACTGAGGTTACAGGGACCCCAATGAAGGTTCTAGAGAAAGGACTGAAGGAGTAGAAATGGTTTGCAACCTAATGGGAAGAAGAACATTATCAACCAACCAAACCCCCCATAACTCCCATGGACTAAAACAGCAACCATTGAACACATATGGAGAGACCCATGACTCCAGTTTTACATGTAGCAGAGGATAGCAGTGTCTGGCATCAATGTGAGAAGAGGCCTTTGATCCAGTGAGGTTGAGTTTTCCCAATGTAGGGGAATGCCAAGGCACTGAAGTGGAGGGGGTGATTGGGAGAGGGTGCACCTTCGTGGAGACAAGTTGAGGGGGATGGGAATGTGGGGAGGGAAGGGGATATCATTTTAAATGTAAATACAGAGTATTCAATAAAATAAATAATAATAATAAAATATTTCCTAATAGTAAGAATAAAACCTGACAGACTGGTGAGATGGTAATAGTTAAGAATATTTAATGCTTGTCAGAGAATTCACATTTAGTTCCTAGAACCCACATGGTGGCTCAAAACTGTCTGATCCCCTGAGATCTGGTGTCCTTCTAGACTGTGAGGGCACTGTATTCACTTGGTGCACATAAATACATGCAGGTAAAACCAGAACCAGCTAACTCTATGGCTTCTTTTATAAAGTCCCACATCAGAGGGGACATGAATAAAATATAAAATAAAATGAAAATATGTCTTCCAAGCCTCTACCATCACTTCTCGGTATTGTTTGGGGGCCATAGTCAGTCTATCAGGGAAAGAAGATGCTTTATGAATCATTTAATATTATCTGTTGATATAGAGGGTCCCCAAGCAAACAAAACCAAAGCCAGCATGGTGAGTCTTGGCTATAATAAGGACTTTTATGAGTTGGTGAAGGACCAGCATCAGCTACACACTGAGTCTGAAGCCAGGCTGGGATGTATGAGGCTGTGTTAAAACAAAACAAAACAAAAAAGTAATAATATTAACCAGACTCTAATATTTTATTTCCCTCAGGGAGAGATAAAAAGAAATATTAATAACGTAATAAAAATATACCATATTGAATTCCATGAAACTAAATCCTACCTAGAGATATTATTTACTGGGCCTATTCATCACTGTTATAAAGAAAAAGAATCAATGGAGCTTTTAGTGTGCAGAGAATTCCTTGATTCTTTCCCAAGGAACAAGAAGGATTCTCACAAGGCAGGCCTCTTCCTCTAACTGGTGATACCGGCTGGATCTGCTTTGCCCCAGTGTCAATGGAGACGACTCAATTGTCTCTAGATTATAGCTGCATTCCCCCCTTCAGACCATACTCCTGCTTCCAGAATCCCTGTGTTGAGCTGAGAATAATAAAATTAATAATGAACTGCTCATTGTTGAAGCTTGCCCTCCCTTTTCTGCCCTCTAAATGGAAAGACTACTTCCTCAGTTATTAGAAAGACAGGTGTTTTATTGATGCCCTTCCCCATCTGTTATTTCTAGAAGCTTCTATTTATCCTATTTAACATAAATGACCTAACAAGAAGGAAACACTGGAAGCTAAGGAGATTCATTCAGGAAAAAAAAAAAAAAATTCTGGGTGAATTCATGTCAAAGTCTTTCAAGAAGAGATTTTGGCATACCCTCACAATAAAGCAAGAATTTTCCAAAATACATTAATGCTCAGCTACATGGATAGAGATGGTGTATAGAATTTAGAGAAGCAATATATGCAAATAGATTTTGAATTAAATGTGAGAATGTGTTAATTTAAGTTACCTAGTAATTTACTGATAGAAATCGAAGTGGCTGGACAGTTTCTGAAGCAACATTCAGCTTATGGTCAGCAAATCAATACACTATAGCACTGTGTGATTTAGAAACGATTGAATTTACTCTGCTTAATGCAAGGAAAAGGCTCATAGCCCTCATCCCAGTTTGCCCAGGGCCCCAGGACAAACATCCGCCTGCTAATGGCTAGGCAGTGATTCAGAAGAGAAAGGAAATAACCTTTAGGCTGTACTAAAACACAACACAATTTCAGAAACAGGCAATCAAGGGCTAAGTTCAAGAAAACCTTAGGAAGCCGGTTGCCTTCCTTGACTTGCTCTTTTGTAACCCCCCTCACCTAAGTCCCCAGATCAATCCTTGATAAACTTGATGCTTTCTTTGACCTAAACAATGTTCCAAAGTATCTTTGATACTACAGTACTTGGGAACCAAACACGTTAAGTGAGGAATCAAGTATTTGGCACTGCAGCTAATGCATGTTAAATGATATTGTCAGATAACATTTGAAATGTCAATGCATAAAAAACAAAAATGTGAAATAAAGAAATAAATGGTAGTGTCTTAGGGTTTCTGTTGATACAACAAAACATCATAATCAAAAACCATGGAGGGATGCTATTTACTGGCTTGCTACCCATGTCTGCTTTCTTATAGAACCTAGGACAACAAACCTAGGGGTGGCACCACCCACAATGGGATGTGCCCACCCCCATTGATCACTAATTGAGAAAATGCTTTACAGATGGATCTCATAGAGGCATTTTCTCTACTGAGTCTAGTTTTTCTCTGATGACTCTAGCTTGTATCAAGTTGACACACAAAAGCACCCAGTACAGGTATCTTTACAAAAACCAAATAAATAAATCTACCACGTCTACAAGTCTGACATTTTTCTTGTGCTTCTTGAGTTGGTTTTTAAATAATATCATAATATCTCTGATAATGATGAAACACCAGAAATATGCAGAAGTTATGGAAGCTAAGTGCCTGGCCTTTACTTTTGACTCCCCTGGGACAATAACACAGTGTTGTTCACAGTGTTGTTCACAGTGTTGTTCACAGTGTTGCAGTACAACTCAGTGTGAATAAATTCAAGTGTTTATTCTCCATATCCTTTGCAGGAAGATTTTTTGTTGACCAAAGCTACTAACTATGGACGGAAATAATCCATTTATCAGAAGGGATTGACTGTGAATGCTCAAATGGTCAATGGGAACAATCTGCCATCCACAAAAGATGTCTAACCCTCTGCTGGACATGTCTGGTCTCTGTGCTACTCAACTGAGCAGATATCCTGTTCTTCCTTGCATTTCCTGTGGCTATAAAGTACAGCCAAAAAAAAAAACAAAAAACAAAAGACAAAAAAGACTTTCCAGACAGATCTAGGGTGTCCCTCCAATAAATAGTTTAAAAGAACCGTACATTTTCCTTCTGCATCATAAAAAAGAATCAATATTGCATTTTCACTGTGTATATATACTGATAAGCTCACACTAACACAAGTTACAATAAAGCAGACATGATTAGGTATGTAGTTCTGTTAGCCTAGATGCAGAAAGCGCCAAGTTCCATCCCCAGCATCACAGAAACTAGAAGATTTGGTCTCATAGCCAAACTTAGGAAGTGACATGCCATCATTTCCACCATCGTGTAGCATTTCCTGTGTCACTATACTTTACTGGTCACACAAAGCAACTGACAGATGTGAGGGGTTATTTTAGATGGGTATCCATATTAAACAGAAGACAGAGAACACTGAGCCTCTTCAGGAAACTGACTACCCCAAAAATTGATGCACAGAGCTATTTTAACTTGCCTAATGAATTTTGTCCTGGAGGAATCAAGATTTAAGTCCAAGAGTCAGGATCTACCCGAAAGCTCAGAAGCACCAGTGGGTCAGAGCCTAAATCAGGGGAGAAGTCAGGCATGGAGATCCAGCATCCCTCCCGAATACAATCATCCAAATGAATACCCATCCAGCCGTGGCTCTCAGCTGAGAACTCTCGGTCCACCTGACTCTAGAACTGGAAATCACATCAGGACCGAGGTACCCTAGTACAGGTCTGTTTGCTTCTTCTTCCTCCTCTCACTGTCAAGATTTTAAGAGGTTGATCCACATGCAAGATTTTCTCTAAGAACAAAATCTTGAAAAAGAGCATAGAATACAACTCACACTTTTTATTAACTTGGTAGATTTAAATAGCAAAGAAGAATATTGTTTTCTTCCTTTCCCCTGTAATTACCCTTCCATGAGAATAAATCCCCGGTGCTTCCCTCAGCTAAGCACGGGAAAGATGTCAGTTGAGCTAAACAAAGGGATGAAGTGTGTTTCTTTAGCTTTTGCTAAAAAAATAAAAAATAAAATTTAGTAGCCATATTTCTTTAAAGACTCTCATTTCCTGAACTGGCCACTGAGGAACATGGGCAGCTATTCTATTTTATTTATCTTAGGCATCTTGGATTGTAGAGCAGATCATGTTCTGTATAAAGCTTTGGAAGGATCCTTCAGAGAAAGAACAAGATGAATTTTCCTCTCTATTCTTAATATTCCCCCTCCTGAATGCAGACAGCAAGAGGGAAACTCAAAGCTATTATTTTTAATGTCAAATGCCTTACCAGTCCAATAAAGAGGGGAAAGATATTAAACTTTTCATACAACAAGGACCAGATAGCACCTATCTTCAAGAAACACATCTTAATCAAATTGAACGTAGGAAATTAAAAAGAAGATGGATGAGTGAAGGTATCCATCCTCACTTAATTAAAAATGAAAAAAAAAT
The DNA here is from genome assembly GCF_963924665.1 of Micromys minutus. Taxonomy (NCBI): domain Eukaryota; kingdom Metazoa; phylum Chordata; class Mammalia; order Rodentia; family Muridae; genus Micromys; species Micromys minutus. The sequence goes on from NC_137973.1 coordinate 53,911,952, forward strand.
GCCCTGGCAATTTTTATCAATTTTATGAGCAAGAGAATGTGTCCTTTTTTGCTCCCTTTGTTCTCTTTGGAGGAATGGTTTGGATTAATTTTGGTTCCGAAGGTTCTGTGAAGAACACCAGAGAAATTGATCATCTAATTGTCATCTGCTGAAAAGGAAACAGCCCCTCTTTACCAAACCCTTGAACACTGGGAGGCAATTATCCAGGAGGGTGAGCTGCGAATTTCAAACCAGGATCCACTCTTGACCAGACTTTATGTTCCTCCTGAAAGGACATCCACCTAGAGTGTTTACTTTTAAATACTGTGGGAAATAGGCGGACAGGCAGAAAGACAGAAGGACAAGAACAGAGACACACTGTCGAGGAGAGGGAGTGTAAGTGAGTGCCAGTGTACCCATGGAAGCCAGAGAGGCACTAGCTGCCCTGGAGTCAGAGGTAGTTGTGAGCAGCCCAACATGGATGCCAGGAAAAAATTAGTAGTAGCCCCTGAAAGAGTGCCGGTGCATGCTCTTCACCTCTGGCCATTTCTCTAGCTTCTTTCAGTGGTTTCTAAGAACAAGACTTCAGGGGCTTATTTCCTTGGTCTTGTTTGTATATAGAAAGCCTATTTCAGGGCTCCTTTCTGCTTACTACTCCTTTTGCTTCAGAAATTTTTCATGACCCAGGTGGGAAGCTGTATAAAATATGCATGCAAGTCAAGGGTTTACTGATAACAAATCATCTTTAAAACAATTCTTTAAAACTTTTTAAAAGCAAGCCTATAATTTCAACCATCTTAAAAGGAAGCAAAATGACACAGTGAGGAGACAGATGCCCCGGTTCACTGTCTCACAAAGTATTAAGTCCTGGCTGAGTGTTTGATACTGCAGACTGTAGAGCATCTTCAGCATTCACATTTATAGCAGAGTAGCTATGTCTTTCAGACTGGACCCTGTTTGGGTCTTGGCAGCAGAACCTGAAGCCAGCCAGTGAAACAGATTTGTGGAGAGAGGGGTGGGGAGGGAGGAAGGCAGGGAGGGAGGCAGAAGGGGAGAGAGGGAGGGAGGGAGAGAGGGAGGGAAGGGAGGGACGGAGGGAGGGAGTGAGAACGCTCAGCCAAAGGTCATGCTACCTAGAGTGTGCCTGATCCTAGAAGCTAAGCAGGGCTAGATATAGATAGAGTCTACAGATAGCACAGTGTATTGCTGTACCACCCTGAGTGTGTTGGTCCTGGAAGCTAAGCAGGTTTGTACCTAGAGTACTTAGATAACAGAGTATCCTTGGGAGAAAGAAGGAAAGGAGGAGAAAGAGCCTGGGCTCGTGTGTCTGGCTTGGACATCAGCTTTACCTTGGTCACATTATTCATCTCCAGCCTATTCAGTGCCACTACAGATTTAGGTGCCACTTTAGGATTAAAAGGTAACCAGCCAAACTAGTTTACTGAGCCCTGAGGGATTTCCTTCAAGGAAATGCTATCACTAAACTACCTCAGTCCTAGGCAAAATGGTGTGTCTGACCACTTAATAAAACAACTATTAGGTCCCACCTGAAGGTGATATGTTCTGGTGTGTGGTTATTTCTATTCACCCCAGATAGAGAGGACAACAACACTCCAAAGAAACTTTAGTGCCCAGCCTGGTTTGGTGAACCATTGAGTTTAACCAGGGTGTCTGGAGGTGACCAGTATCTGAACAGCACACCACAGTATCTGTTACAGACCCCACTGACACCATTTCCTCAGTCCCACACAAGAGCTGCTTTATCTGAACACTCATTCAGTGTTTACAGGGGAAAAAGGTTATAGATTTCCTCGTTCAAATTATCATCAATCATTCATCCATTGGTTTCTTGCTCATTACCTAGTTTAACTTTTGTGTTCTGTTTTTCTTTTTCTTCTCATATTGTAAGACAGACAGAAAGAAGAGGCTTTAAAGAATGAAATGAGATCTGGTGGTTTGCAATATTTCTGAGCCTCTAGGTAGCATAAACTAGCCGAATGAAAATCTCAGTCAAAATCACTGGACCCAGAAGCAATGCCTTTTTAAGAGCTGAGATACAGGCTCTGGCACCAAAGGATCTAGACTCCTACTCTGTCTACCACCGGGTCCTCCTGAGCCATGCTAGTCTCCTCTGGAAAGACAGCCTGGGCTTCACCCTCACAAGACAGTGGGGAGAGCTAAGTATATCGATGCAAAGTATCATCCACAAAACGAAGGATCCACAAGTGAAGGTTTTCTACAGAGCTGTTGAACACAATCTAAAAGCTTGATTTCCAAACAAAGCAGCATCTTAAAGTCACACTGACAACCTCTCAATCTAGTTACAATTTAGAACTTGTCCAGAAACAGGTTTCCCACCGACAGAATCTACAGGGATCCGTAGCCACCCTAGAATGCATTTGAACTACCACTTACAAAGATTTATATCTTGAGTTTTTATCAAAGTATTCTAAGATATTGGCTAGAGAAATTACTATAGGAAAAGTCAAAGAAACATTAAACTGTTTTTTTGAAAACCTTAAGGCAAAAGCTGAGTCGTGTCTTTATTGTTAATAAAGGAGAGGGTGTTTTGTTGGCTAGTTTTATGTCAACTTGACCCTGAGCTAGTTATCTGATATAGGAGACCACAATTGAGAAAATGTCTCCTTTACACTGGCCTATAGACAAATCTGGGCTGATGGATGTGGGAGGGCCCATCCCACACTGGGTGGGGCCACCTCTGGGCTTGGGTGCTATTGCATTAAATATTAAAAAGACCACCACACTACTGCCAGTAGACAGGCAGGTGGGCCTGGCCTGTTCTCAACTTGGAAGACTCTCTGACCCTGAGCTCCAAAATCTCTCCACCCGATACTCTATGTTCCCATGGCGGGTCGCTGCCACACCAGCCCCACACATCCAAATTCACTGGGCTTGCTAGTTTGCACTTCTCCCAAACCCAAGCTTTGCTATGTACCTTTCTCTCTGGAACCCAGCTGAGTCATCATGTGAAGGAAAACACCACACAAACTTAGTTTAGAATCAACAGGTAACACAGTCGCTGGGTGCAGCAACTAGCATCCTAGTTTGTAAACCATTCTAAGTTAAATCCTCCGATAAGGAATCCTAGCGGATCTGCCATCTAATCCAAGGGCCTCTTGTTGGCTACATCTTCCTCCCAGCTCTCTCTCGGGTCTATCTCTTCTCTTCCCCTCTCTGACCCGGAAGTCCCACCTACTCTTTTCCCAGTGATTGGTCCCCTGAAATCTTTATTCAGGGAAGGTCCTGCCACTGAGTGCTTTAAGAAAGCAGGCTGAGTGAACTATGGGATGTAAGCCAGTAAGCAGCACTCTTCCATGGCTTCTGCATCAGCTCCTCCCTCTATGTACCTGCCTTGTTTGAGTTCCAGTGTTGACATTCCTCAGCAATGAAGTTTGATCTGAAATTAACTCTTTCCTCCCCAAGCAGTCATGCTGTTTCATCACAATAGAAAATGTAACAAAGATAGTATTTAGATAATGTTGTTCAGTTTGGGAACCGAAGCAATGTAGCTAAACCTGTCCCAGCTGAATATCAGCCACACTCTTTATGTGGTAAGCACGATTCAATAACTTTCCTTACACATATTTGAGTTTATTCATGTAACTCAAATAATTGCTTTAATGTTTTCAGCATCACCTCATATTATAGTTTTGTACAAAACTTACAGAAATTCCTCCCAAGGATTACTTACAAACCTCTATCCCACTCCCGTTTATTTGATGTATACAAGGACAAAAAAAAAAAAAAAAATAGTATGCTAATGGCAAGGTGTGTAGGTTATTTAAAACATAAAAGTTACCATCACAGATTCTGATATGTAAAGTGTGTTTATGTATACACTCAGAGACACACAGTGCCAAGGTCATATGCATACCCTCCGGGAGTTAGGGGTGAGGCTGAGGAAGAATATAGGGAGAAGCAGGGGAAAGAGGGCTCATCTCATTTTTTCTTTTATAGAAAGGCAAATTTTCTTTCCTGTAATAAATGCAGCCTGTGATAGAATAGAAAATATTTGGCAAATGCAAATAACCGCTGGTAACTAGAAATGAGTTATAGACAATGCAGACTCGGGGCCGTGAGCATTAATGGGGTTAAGTGGAATTTCACACTTGAGAAATTTCATATGCTCAGTCTTGACCCAACTTCAGAAAATATGTGGCTTTACTGTAAAATGCCCTAGAGACACAAGAGGCGTGCTGTTAGTTTGTGGCCAACAAGCAGCCGAATTTAAATCAGGGTAGAAAATTAAACACATGGCACTCTCCCCTGGCCTTCTGTTTCTCATTGGGTGGGAGCAAATCTTACCAGACTCCTCCGTAAGCCTAACCCTCACATCTAATTAGCTAGCCTGGTCCCACATCACAGCATTTCTATGACCACACTGTTTCCACGTTGTCCAGCACCTGGGTGTGAGGATACACGTCTTCATTCCCAGCCCAAGCCCTAGAGAATACCCCTAGCCTTGCAGCTTGGCTCTCTGCTACCAAAGCAAGTCTCCTGAGACAGGTTCCCAAGGCTGAGAATACAGCTTGCTAAAGTAATTGCCTGTTGTTCACAAGGACCCAGGTTCAGTCCTCAGCAATACTAAAGGGAGGTGGGCAGCTGAAATAGGGGTTCCAAAGAACCCCCCCCCAAATTAAAGCAACAAATGCCACTTACATCTTTATTTTTCATTTTAGCAAATGAAATATCCTAAGTCCCAAAGTGAGCACCTACCACAATTTGACCCTGCTGTACACACCCCCCTCACTTTGACCTTCCTCTGCACACCTGCCACATTTTGACCCTGCTGTGCACACCTGCTACACTGTGACCCTGATCTGCACACCTGCTACAATTTGACCCTGTTATGCACACCTGCTAAACTTTGACCCTGCTGTGCACACCTACTACACTTTGACCCTGCTGTGCACACCTGCTACAATTTGACCCTGATGTGCACACCTGCTACACTTTGACCCTGATGTGCACACCTGATACACTTTAACCCTTCTCTGCACACCTGCTACACTTTGACCCTGATCTGTACACCTGCTACACTTTGACCCTGCTCTGCATACCTGCTACACTTTGACCCTGATCTGCACACCTGCTACACTTTAACCCTGCTGTGCACACCTGCTGCACTTTAACCCTACTCTGCACACCTACTACACTTTGACCCTGCTCTGCACATCTGCTACACTTTGACCCTCAAATAATCCAAGCTAAATTTTGACCCTTCAGTAGACACCTGTTTAACTTTGACACTGCAGAAGATGTATTCTAAACTTGGATCCATCTTTAGATAAACTTGGATCCTTCTTTAACTATACAACAGAAATCTGCTTTACTTTAACCCCACTTTCCAAACAGAATAACCATAAATAATATCTTCTATAGAATAGACTATTATTACAATCTTAAAAAATAATAATAAAAAAAACCTGAATCTTTTTAAGGTTACAAAACCCCTGAAGGTCTGAGGTTCAAAGTAGGAAGCCTGTCCCTAAAGCCAAACAACAATCAGCAGCTTCAAAAACTATAAACAGAGCTACTCCAGAATCTTACAAGCTTCTCCTCCACCAGGTTTCTGACTAAAGTTGCTGTTAACTCTCATTAAATAGCACATTACTCTCTAACCTACAGGGTCTTGCTACAGAGCAGGACCCAGAAAGCCAGTTCCCCTGGTCCCACCTGGCAGCTGTAACAACTGCAGACTCTCCAGCTTTTCCCCAAGCTTCTACATCAACCATCTGCAGTTTTAACAGTTGGTGAACTGGCTCCACACCCCTTACCACTCACCAGAGTCTGATCTAGCCTCAGCCTCACCTCCACTTTTCCCACCTTTATTTTCACTCTTTCTCTGTTACTAACTTTTGATTTATCCGAACCATGTTTCCCAACTTCACCTGCCTGTCATTAGAAGTAGGTAGACTCAAAACTAATCAAATTAGTATCTTGGACGTCCCCTACTCTCCACCTGTGAAACCCTGCAGCTTGTGTCTGGTGTCTATTGCTTTCTTCCTTCTCATCCCATGCCAGTCTCCTTTCTCTGCCAACTTCAAATACACTAAGAAAGCCTGACAAGAGCGGAGATCGCCCCAGTGCCTTCATGCTGGGCCACTCTACCAAAGGTAGCTCTCCATCAAATCAATCAAGGACACAGACCATTAGTAATTCCTCCACATGGCCCAGAAAAGAATATAGAGGTTTCACCTTCAGGACATGGAGAACAAAGATTGGCAAGTGAGTATCTGAGCAACAGAAGAATCTTTTCACAGACTGATTACAAGGATGCGTCAAAAAAAAAAAATACACATTTTTCAGCTACCTTCTTGACAAGAGTACTTGCCACACAACTTCCAGAGGCACCATTTTTGCCTGAAGTGACATCCATGCATATAATTTTTTTGAAGACAACGTAGAATGTGGTAGGAAGAACATGGAGAAGGCAGGGTCATAATTTCAAGAACATCACTCAAGTGAGGACCTAAAACCCAAGAGACTGTCAATATATTGTACCACCCTAAATGAGTACAGGCATCCCCTGGAGATGAACAGCTGGTAAGTTAGTGCCAGGGATATGCCTCCTGAGCCCATGCCAGCAATGACTAGAAGCCACAGCTAAAGAAGTTGTAGATGGCATCTTTTTCCCAGTTGTCAGAGTAACAAAGGCTTCCAGGACCACAACTGCCCAGAGCATTCTCAAGTGTCTCACTCTTTCACTTCCACAAAGATCTCACTGCAGCAGAGGTACCAAATGAAACTTGGGTGACTTGCCATCCATCAACACAGGCCATCGCCTCCTTGTATATATCCTGTTCACCCACCCTATCCACCCTATTCTCAACCTGTCATCTTGGTTTGTGTGTGTGTGTATGTGTGTGTGTGTGTGTGTGTGTGTGTGTGTGTTCTTTATAATCCAGGTGAGCATCATATCCTCAAGACTCCCTCAGTCTGCATGAAAGATTTCTCTCATAGTCAGTCCTATAGTGTCTCAAACTCTCCAGATGACTGGTATCAGAATTTTATTTAACTATTGACTTGTATGTTTAATATAATTAATTTTTACAAGTGCCAGGGTAGTAGAAATCATACTCGTTCATTTAGTGTTCTACCAGTACATGGTACATGTGCCAGCTTGTAATAGTAGGTGCCAAACCAGTGCTTTTGGAAGAAAGGAAGGAAGAAAGGAAGACAAGGAGGGAAGGAAGAAAGGAGAAACAGAAAGAAGGAAAGAAGAGAAAAAATAAAAGTAGAAAGATTATTTCCATATATTTTAGGCAATCAAAAATAAGATATTTTTCCCACAAAATTCCTCAAAAGAGTACCATCAGACAACTTAAACTGTCAACTAACTTTGTTTGGCATTATATAAGCCAGATAAACATGATTTTAAAAAAAAAAAAAAGCAGGTGTCTACCTTCTAACTCTGTGAGCAATCTTCATCATCAACACTTGCCTCTCACATTCAGGCAAATTAAGAAAGTCACATCAAGCAAGGATGCTCAAAACTGTTCCTCACATCAATTTATCCAGAACAAAGACCGTGGATCACCTCTCCATCTATTTTCAGAAATATCCATGAAATCACATGTAACTAATAAGCTACATGTATGTGTGTGTATCAGAAATTTTGTCAAGAAAACATAATAATCATACATATGCTTAAAGTATTCTATTTTTCTTCTTCCGAACAGTACCTCAGTGGCTTTTAAGTAGAAAAGAGACAACTCACATCTTTGTGACTAATGTTTTAGAGCAGCCTTTCTACATTGACAGGCTCCAGGGGATACTTGATGATTGCTCTGAAGACTAGAACAGAGGCCCAAAGCCAAAACCACACCATACTCCTGACTTCCTTCCTGCACCAAGGGCTGAAATTAATTGGCTGTTCAACTTTCGGCCATTAATGAGTCCTACCTGATCTGCCTCCTTTACCCAGTGAGATATAAAAGAGCAGAGAACTGTCAGCTAACAACACCAGCAACACAGAAAGAAGGCAGAAAAATGCCAGGCAACTAGTCCTCAGGAAGAGGACTCTGCCAAGGCAATTGGTCAAATCTGTCGAATTGAAGCATATTTTCCTCCCACTGGGAACAAACCTTGCTAACTATTCTCTTGTTGAATCTCTTACCCAACTTCAATATAATAAACGTATCCAAGTCCTTTGAAAACTACACCTTGCTTAATGTTGCAAGGCTATGTCTCTGCTATGGTTATGGAGTTTAACTCAACTTTCCTAGAAACAAGTTCGGGTATTATTAGTTCTTCAAAACAAAAGATGGAGCCAGAGGCCAACAATTACATTATAATGTAACATATAAAAATATAAATAATAAGTATGTATTGGGTATGTATATTCTTGTTGTTTTATTTTCATGCTCTGCTGTAAATATATAAAACCAATAACCATACACCACTTGTCTTTAACACCTCTAGGTCTAATCACAGTACCTGGCTGAGGGTTAGAGCTCAATAAAAGTTAGTTGAATTGAACTAAAGCAGGAGTAGCTGCCTACTCAGATACAGATGCTTGCACAATGATGCTTTTGAAGACAACATTTCAGAGTCATAATTTGCCTTAGATCTTAACTCTAGCTATCCTCTTACACATCTGAGGTAACAAATAAATCTCTCTTCTTCAAAAGCTTTGTACCTGATGACAAACAGAGGGAAAGTGCCAACAGAGACACTCGCTGACTTGGGAAGATGATCAAACCATTAAGCTTTATTTCAGATCAAAATGAGTCAGAATATTAAACACGTATGGCTCATAAAGAGTTCTGATGACACCATAAATACATGTGTTCTGGTGTTTGGGCATTTTTTAAGTCTATAAAGATATAATTTGCAATAACTTTGGCAGAGCAGTCGGTTTCAGAGAAAGGTAAAAATGCAACTGGTCCGAAGTAGTGCAGCAAAATTGTACAAAAGCACCAGCTGAGTTTACAAGTTAATGGGGGAAATAGTACACCAATGAGATTGCTTTTAAAAATGCTGAGGAGCTGGAGATATACAGAAAAGTCAATAAAGGAATGTGAAAACACAGTTACTAAATTAGATACAGAACTATTAGTGTATTATAAAGAACTAAACTATAACCTTTAGCACTAATTTATCCAAACTGCAGAAATAATTTCCATCAAAGTTAGGCGAAAATCCACAAATCACTAACACATAACTTGAAAAGGTACAAGTCATAATTAAGATGAATTACAAAGCCCATGAGTGGTACATTCTCTCAGGACTGCACACTGAATAGACAGGTGGTAAGATAAGTAATCTGATTTACAGATTTTCAACAATTATTGCTTGACAATATCTTTTGAAGGCCAAGATGGCATCCAACTAATCCTACAAGCTTTAAGAGGATCATAGATCACTCAGGACATTTGTAGATACATATGAGCCTAAGTTCTAAAAGAGAAAGTGGCTAAAGGCCTATCCACAGCCCTCAAGTATCATGTCCTAATTAATGAAGCCAATTTTTTTCTGAAAGGGCTCCAAAATTTTCCATTAAAATCAACTGAAAGAGATTTTATTCCTTTTTTCACTTGTAACACTATCCTTCCCAATGAAGATGGAGCTCCTGGTTTCATAGCATGGTTTCAAATTTCTCATGCTGTCCCTTTGCAGATCCAGTACGTTTACATGTTCCACTCTCTTTTTTCTCTCTTTTATTTACACAAGATACAGCTTCTGCTCACTTTTTTAATGATAGAATTGTGTGTGTGTGTGTGTGTGTGTGTGTGTGTGTGTACAGAAGGCCAAGTACATGCCGACTTATTGGAAGAAACTCTAGAATTTAACACAGTAGGAACAATAAAATATACTACAATAGATAGAAGACACTAAGAAATGACTGACATAGAGAAGTGTTTTCTGAGAGTACAAAGAGGCTGTGGTCCAGAGATAGCCAAGGTTGTACCTCCTGCTGTGGCTGAACTTGGTAAAGTGTAAGAGTCACCCAGGTGGGACTAGTTTTAAAGGAATGAAGGGGTCACGGAGAGCAGCCGAAGATCAGCACTGTGAGAGTCCATGGAAGGCCATTGGTGAAGGTGCAGCCTCAGTAGCAATTAATGACCTAGGACTGAAGGGGTCATGCAAAGGAGTTGAGGCTTGGCACCATGAAGAGAGCCTATAAGAGGGTATTGGTGAATCTTAGCTGCAGCAGAAGATAGCAGTGTTTTGGAGAAGCCAGTACCATGAGATGACCACCAAGAATATCAGTGGCAGTGGAGTACAGGCAGCTGGAGACTAGAAAACAAAGTATGTGCTACAAAGGGCAGAACTGGAGAAGTGACCCAAACCCTTGGCAGAGCCTAGAAGTTCATGAGTGGATCTCAGACATTGGATGGTCAGAGTTTGATTTTGATTTGACTGTGACTGTGTCCTAAAATTTTTCCCTCCTGAAGGAAGAAAGTATTTTAGTGCCCACAGTTAAGAAACTTTGAATTGAAAAAAAAAGACTTTGAATTTTAAAAGAGATTGGATATTTTAAAGGTATTGAAATTTTAATATGTAAGATTTTGTAAAGACCGGGGGACACTAAGGTTATTTAGATCTTGGAGATGAATAAGAAAGTAAGGTTGAGGCTTAATAGTGATGTGTTTGTGTGTCAAGTTGACAAGGGGTCAATTGTACTGGCTGTTTTTGTCTCAACTTGACACAAGCTGGAGTTATCACAGAGAAAGGAGCCTCAGTTGAGGAAATGCCGCAATGAGATCCAGCTGTAAGGCATTTTCTCAATGAGTGATCAAGGTAGGAGGGCCCAAAGCATTATGGGTAGTGTCATTCCTAGGCTGGTAGACCTGGGTTTTATAAGAAAGCAAGCTGAACAAGCCAGGGGAAGCAGGCCAGTAAGTAACATCCCTCCATGGTCTCTGCATCAGCTCCTGCTTCCTGACCTGCTTGAGTTCCAGTCCTGACTTCCTTTGGTGATAAACAGCGATGTGGAAGTGTAAGCTGAATAAACCCTTTCCTCCCAAACTTGCTTCTTGGTCATGATGTTTTGTGAAGGAATAGAAACCCCGACTAAGATAGAGGGAGTATCATTTAAAATACTAAAAGATGATCATTCAAATAGATGAATAAAATGCAAATCATGGCTTCTTAAAACTGAGTTTTGACTCCATAGGGGATGACATAGTTAAATGTTGGGAGATTATAAAATTTGGAAACAGCAACAGGTATCTAAATGAACAACATCCAGAAATTAATTCAAGTATCAAATACATAATTAATCCAAGGTGTTTCTGACAGTGATCATTCATGTTGCTTCCCATGACTTCTCTTGTTTCTGAAATTGCAAGGTGGCATCATACACATTCCTGCAGCACACACCAGTAAACTCTGCCTGGACCACAGCAGCTCAGTGAGACTCGCCTAGGTTTCAAACTGCAGTGTCTTTCCTGTACATGCAAAGTTCTATGCTCTCGCTGAATCAGTGGCTTAATTTCAGAAAACAGAAACTTTAAATATTTTTCCATTCTCATTCCTCAGCATGAGAGTATCAGATCAGAGCATCTTTAGATTGAACTGTATTGAAAAGTTCCATTGTAAAAGTTGCTGCTTCAGTTGCTGGTTTGAGTTTCATTTTAAATACAAATTAAATGAATTCTAGTGTGAGATTAGGACAGACAGAAAATCTGACAAAACATACTTGTGCTATGGCTGTTGCTTTTAGTTTTGTAGTTAGTCAGAAGTTATTCTTTTTGATTATGAAATAAAGTTATCCACCAACTCTGAAAAGCATTGAAGATACTCTACAACCTGCAAATTCAAAATAACCCACCAAGATTTAATTCTTTACAGAAAAATAGATAATGGGATAATTCCTATAGGCTCATATATTCACATGCTTCATGTTCCCAGTTGATGAGCTGTCAGAGAAGAGTGAAGAAGTGTGGCCTTTTGGGGAGAATTATGGTTCTAGGGTTTGGCTACCCCTGGATCAGGATGTAATGCTCTAGCTACTTCTCCAACACCATGCCTGCCTGCCTGACACAACATCCCTCACCAAGATGAACATGGACTACCTTCTGAAATTCTAAGCAGGCCTCCAATTAAAGGTTTTCTTTTGTAAGTATTACCTTGGTCATGGTGTCTCTCCACATCAATAGAACAGTGATGAAGACAAATCACACTATCTTATTGGCAGGCAGTTTGCTTTGTCTTTAATAAACGGTAAAATCATATGTATGCCAAAGAATTGTTTTAAAATAAATCTATGATTTACAACTAGTAAATTATTGCTTTTCATAGTTTTATATACTGATGGGTTTTTTAGGGTTGTGTATAAACTTTCTTGGGTAAAAAGGGGCATGAGTGGAAAATGTTTATGAAACCCTGATGGAAGGATTTGATAGCTGCCATCAACTTGAAGAACATAGGATAGAATGAAGGTATATTCACCATGAATTTGAATGCTGGCTTCATGACATATGCTCATCCCTTTATGTATCTCAAACTGTTTTAATTATGAAAAGATAGTTTTTTTTATTTATGCAAAGGACAACTTGGTTGTCCTTTTAGTAACTCTTGGATAGTACTTCCTTTATCTTCTGAAAATGAACATTTTATCTCTATGAACAAGTATTCATGTCCCTCTTATGGTTTCATTCAAATTGGTTTCTTTAAGTGTGAATTTGGGAAAAGAAATGTTAACTATATTTATAATTAACTATGTGAATAAAGTATATCAGTGTTTCATAAGGACCACTATGATCTGCCAGAATGACAGAAATCATATTAACTAGGAACATTACTACTTTCTGCATTCATGTCTGCTGCCTCTGCCATATAAGTTTGAGGGTATGAAGATTTCTTACTCTACTTCATAGACTCTACTATGGACCACAGTGGGTGACATAAAGTAGGAATATGACTATGGGCAGATGTAGAGGTTTTAAATAAACAGGATAAATAGAACATTCTAGAAGAGACAAATTTACATGTTATGATTTTGAGTCGTTATGCATAGGAATAAGAACATGTTATATCTGAGAAAGAGCAGATGTAAAAAAATAGGAAATAAATTTGGTAGAGAAGAAGGAAGATTTACATCAGTAAATCAAAGTTGAAATTATAAACCACAATGTCCTGGTGTTGGTGTATAAAAACTCTGACAAAAACAAAATTTGCAAATATATAAATACCAAAATCTACAATGACTAATTCACTAATCACAAGTCCATAGGACAAAAAGACGCTTGTTTAGCCAAACATTCTTTAAGCCTAGCGTATATACAAAGAAACACGTTGGATGCTGAAGGAACTATTGAAAAAACAATGCTAAGATTATGAAGCACTAGAATTTAGCCCTGCTGTTTCTTATAATATAGTTCACGGAGAAATTGTTTTTAAGACCCAATTGCTATACTGTAGAAAAGAACCATCCATAATAAAGGTAGCAGACTTGACCTCAGGCAGGAGGAAATAAGAATTGAATATAGATCATGTTCTCTGGCTGGAAACCTGCTTGTGCCAAGAGACATATTGTTCTGATTTGAAAAGAAATCTTCGAGTTTTTATTAAATGGTTAATTAACCACTTTACCTCATTTGCTAAAAAGCTGGGCATAAATGTACAAAGGAAAAAGCTTCCTTCCAGTTGCCTTTGACAGGAAGGACATAACCTGATTTCGAAAGATGGTTCACAATCCAAACAGCAACAACCAAAGGAATCTGCCCAACCAACATGACTCAGTAGCCCTCTGACTTTTCTCTGACAAAAGCAACTTGAGAGAAAAAAAATTTAGTCTTGGAGTTCAGTCCCTTGATATAGTACATAGTGGTGGGAAAAGGTCTAGAAAGCAGAGCATGAGATCCCTGGTCACATTCATCCACAATCAGGAAGTAGAGGGTGGCCAGGAAAGCAGGGTGGGGCTATACAACCTCAAAGAAAGCACCTAGTGACCCATTTTTCCCAGCAAGGCCTCAATCCCTAAAGATTACACAATTTTCCAAAATGGTACCATCAGCTGGAAAACAACTAATCAAACACATAAGCCTATAGGATTTTCTATTTCCTATTCAAACTACACCAGCTTTTTCTACTTATTTGCCTCCCTGCAACTTGATGCCCCTAAAAACTCAAAATGTTTTTCCTTGGCACTGTCATTTCTTGGAAACTGTACTGTTCCTTGCTGAAGGCATTACACATGCATATATTCAAAAACACTCTTTAAGGTTTACATTCCTCAAGCATCTCCCACATATTCATGAAACATACATGTGAAAGTATGTTTATGTTATTTTATTTTATTTTTAATCATCTTTTGCAACAAGATCTGTCGTAGCTAAAAATTAGGGAAGCTTAAAGAATTATTATTTTCCTTCCCTCCTCTATGAATGAACAAAACAGAAATCAACTTCAACTTGAAGGGTCAGAGAAGGCACCACAGAAAATGGTGTGAACAGCCCTGAAAAACAGAAAACACACAATGGCCCCTGTGTCAACAGAGCAGCAATGTAATGTGAGTTCATAGGACCTGGAAATACAGACCACAGCAGGCTAGAAGTATACAGGGTCTCTCACAGAAGGCACCAGGTCTCCTCCTTGCTCAGAGCCAATTCTGGATATAGACACACTGGAACATGGGCACCAACTATAATCACTCGCTGAGAGATGGCCAATGAAGTGTATGGTAGTTTTCAAGAGGTTTTTTTGGGTTTGTTTTGTTTTGCTTTGCTTTTTGAAAAGTGAAATTGACATAATATAGAAATAACTATGTCAGCATGAGCGATAGTTGATAACATCCCTTCTAAAGTAGACAGAAGATGCCTCTTCCATGTTGGGGATCCTCCTTGGAACACATGAATACCAGCAATTAATACCCTTTAACATGAGTATCAGCATGGCTGATGGTAAATAACCCTTTAACAAACGTCTTGGCGAGTAGTTGACATATGTTTTGTAGTCAGTGGGTGCTTCCTTCACTCAGCCAAAGCCAAAGAGCACCTGAAATGGGGAGAGAGTCTCATTTTGCCATTTCAAGACTACCCCAAAATGAAAACTTAGGGGTGTGTGCATGCCTGCGTGTGTGTTTCTGTGCTTGTGTGTCCACATGCATGTGCACATGTGTGTTGACTGATGATCGATGTAGTAGAACCCAGCTCACTGTGAGCATTGCCTTCTCTGAGTTCTATAGGAAAGCATGCTAAGTAAGCCATTCAGAGCAAGCCAGTGAGCAATAGCACCCCACCCCAACCTGCCACCATGGCTTCTCCATCAGTTTCTGTCTCCATGTTCCTGTCCTGCTTCTGTTCCTGCTTTGAATTCCCTCAATTATGGACTTTAAAATTAAATAAACCTTGCCTTCCCCAAGTGGTGTCTGGTCTTTTTCACAGCAACAGAAACCCTAACATACACCTAAAGGCACAATAAGAAAGTGGTAGCTGAGGGGAGTGGGGAGGTGGCGCATGTCTTTAATCCCATCACTCAGAAGGCAGAGGCAAGCAGATCTCTGAGCCTGAGGTCAGCCTTGTCTAAAGAGAGAGTTCTCGGACAACTAAGGTTAAAGAAGAGTTCTAAGACAGTCAGGGCTATTCAGAAAAGAAAAAAAAAATACAAAACTGAAAGGAAATTAAATTCAAGGTCTAAAAAACTCTTGTAAATTGGGGTAAAAAGGGTAGTTTAGACTGAGAAAACTGTAAAACAAGTCCAGGCATGCCCAACTAAACCCATTGTTAAAACATTCCTGAGGCTAAGTTAACTGACCTTAAAGATAAGATAAGAATGCAGAAGCTAGTACAGGCTGTCTTTTACAACTGAGTCCTCAGTCAAATGAGCCCCTCCTGAGTCTATTCAAAAGTAAATTAGATGTTAACCTCAGGTATTGCGACTTAGATAAGCATCTGCTCCACCAGTCTCCAGACTTCCTAACTGCACATAAGCTATGGGTGTTGGGTGAACTTTTACTAATTCTTCCCAGCCCCCAACTCTCTCTCCCAACCCCCTCCCTATAAAAACCTCCAGCTTTCACGTCTCGTGGTCTATACCTCTATCTCCTGCATGAGATACGTTGTGGCCCGGAGCTCCACCATTAAACTACCTTGTGCTTTTGCAGCAAGAAGGTCTCTCAAATTTCATTGGGTAACCGCGTGTCCCGAGACTGGAGTGGGGGTCCCCGAAAGGGGGTCCTACAAACAAAAAGTAGACGAGACAGAAAATGAAACAAGTGCTTATAGATGTCCCGAAAAGTCCTTTGCTTAATGTGGTTTTCTACAGACTCATTGCTAAACCTGCCTATTTTCTAACTCAATAGAAACTTCTTCCTTACTCCTCTTAAGCCTGCCTGCCTGCCTGCAGAGTCAGGATTAGTCATCTCTCTCTCTCTCTACATTTCTTTCACTCTTTTGCTCTATGTGTGTGTCCGTTTCTCTCTTACACACACACACACACACACACACACACACACACACACACACGGGGGAGGGGCATAAACCTAGAATGTCAGAGAACTGGAACCATAATAGATAGCAACCATAGATATCTTCCCTATCTAGAAATCTCTCCACCTTCTGCCAACTTGACCTATGAATAAAATGGCATTGTGTATGTACATCTTGAAATGCCAATGTAGAAAGTAAAAGAAAAGAGACAGACAGACAGTCACACTCACATGGTGTGGGTGAGGGGAGAAAGAGAGAGATTGTTTGATTTTTTTATACCTTTTTTCTTTCTTTCACAGAAACTTTTAGCAAAGTTGAGCAAGGCTATATAACATTTCAAAAATTGTTTGCCAGGTCTGTGATCTCTCTTGAAAATGAGCCAGAAGTTGTCAATCACTTTGGAAGTGAAAAGTTCAACTACATAGCACATTATGGATTCTTTCTCCCCCTTTCTTTTCTTCACCTCCCTCCCCATCTCTTTAGTCATTGGAAAGCTCTGGAAACCACCCTTCTTCTGCACAAGCATCTGTGAGAGAGCCCAAGTACTGGCTTCTGTCAAGTTCACAGGAACAAGAAATTCGCAGAAGTCAACACTTGTGCTCCATGCAAATGGTCCTGATGGGGCAAGTGACTGCATTCACAGGACAGCTTCCTGAGCTCTTGTCAGGCCAGAGGCTGGGTCTCTGCTGTCTGTCATTAAACCAACCAGGGGGATGGGAATGGAGGGAGAAAAGGGAGCAGCCCACGGGGGCTGGGGGAGGTGCTTCAAGAGCAGGAGCAGAAAGAAAAAGAAGTTTAAGACAGGCTAAAAGAGCAATTTAAAAATCATTATTTTTTAACAAGGAACACAGCCATTATTCTGAACCCCAAATCAAGGATGTAATAGTCAAAAAGACAAAGGAATAGCAGGGTAAATTGTTGAAACAAATCTCTTTGTAGTCGATAGTAAAAATCTCATTGCAATTCAGAAGACAATTGGCAATTAAGTAGTTTCTGTTAAGTGTTTATTGTTCACCTTCTATGTGGGTGGCCTTTTAAGTGATTTTTTTTTTCTCTTCAAAGGAATGAAGAAAGTTTGTTCTCTTCGGCATTTGAACTAAACAGGATGCAAATTCGAGCAGCCGTCAATTTAAAAATAATAACCATCTTGATTTTCTAAGCCGATAAGCCAACTACTATACCCCACTTCCCTTACAGTCTGTTGTTTGCTCGGCTTATCTCGGTTAACTAGGGCTCCGTGATTCTGCTTGGAGACTGTGATGTAATTAAATCCTATTAACACATCAGGAATAAAGGCCTCTAATGGGCACCAAGGCTTTGAGAGGCAGCTCCTTCCTGGGCAGATTTAATATCCTTAAATTAAGCAAGTGTGGATGGGAAGATGAATCTTATTAAAAACTTAAATCTGATTACATTTGAAAATTATTGGTTCCTTAATGTAATAAATTATCCAATACAGATTAGAACAAATAATATGCCTTAGCTTCACGGAACTTCACAGTGTAACGAGTGACAAAAGAAATTATGTGTGACTGTGGGGCAAAAAGAAAGGTCTTTTTATAAAAGTCGTTTTGCATAATGAACTACCTGAATCATTTTAATAAACATTTGGGGGGGGGGAGTGCAAGTGACACAGTTGGAGAAGGGATCGTTTACCCTATTCAGAAAGGGGACATGGAAATAGCGATGCTGAAGGTTTTTTTTTTCCCTTGCCTTTTTTTTTTTTTTTTTTTTTTTTTTTTTTAATTGCCATTCTGGCCAATTTGTTGTAAATTCTGAGAAGAGAAAGCTGCAGCTTATGTTGTTGGTAGCAAATTCGTTCTCCAGGAGGCTAAAGCAAATGTAAGCCATCTGCCGCCTGTTCTGCTGAGAAGGCTGGAGTCACAAACAATGGGCCAACAGGCTCTGAATACTAAAGCATGCAAGCTCTACCGGCAAGAAAAGTTTGCATTTTCCCCAAAGGTACATTTGAGGTGCCTCTTTCTCCACCCTTCCTGGGACCACCAGGCCTGCGCCACACTGTCCCCAGCCAGCAGGCTCCAAGTAGGTGTCACATGACTAGCCCAATGATGTTCACAAGGAGAACCCTCCCGAGCAACGTTTCTGTTGAAATTGACTGAAGCAGGAACGTAAGACCTGTTAAATTATTTAAACCAGACAAATGCTTCACAGTGTGTGTTTTTTAACTTAAGCCTATTTTAGAAAGAAGGAAAAAAAAAAATCCTGGCATCTCCCACTGCACTGCTATGCATGGAGACACTGCATAGGTTTTATACATTTATGACTGGACACTTTCAGAGGCTCGGCAACAATGTCCTCAGCTATTCTGAAAGCCAACTTCCCACCAGCAGATGGACATGATATATTAAACAGAACGCACCAGGCAAGCAGGCATTGCCGGCAACCGTCGATTCTGCAACCTGGGTTTGCTCGCATGATTTCAAGCAATGCTTTGCCCTCCTTCCAAGGAAATGTGAATGCTCAGCTCTCTGGCAGTACTCGCATGGCTGGTGTAACAACAAGACGAAACATGTAAATATTGTTTGCTGTTTGATGATGGGACCTAAGAAGAGGCAACCTTCGTAGAGAAGCCATCCTAAGAATTCTAACTTTTTGCCCAGATTCAGCCCTGCTGGCTTTCATGCCCAGTCTCAGTGGTTCTGACTACCATAATCCCTCAGACTTCTTGTGGGGGAGTTATCAGACTGTATTTTATCTTTCTGCTTTGTATAAAGTGGTTTTCCCTGGAGAGATGCCTTCCCTGACACCCATTTGCTTGTCTAGGATCTAAGCAGGCATCTGGAATATGCAAGGGAGTCCGATTCCCTGGGTTCAGGTCCCAGCTCCTTTCCTTAGTAGTATTGTGAACAAATTTGCCTGTTAACTTCGCCATGATTCAGAATGAGCACAGTGAAAACACAGGCCACACCGAAGTTTAACTAGATGAGACATACTTAGCACAGTCTCTGGCTCTTAACTCAATCTCTAATATTAATTCTACAATCGCATATAGTTAAAAGCACATTTCTGGACATATCAATGTTTAGATCATTATGTAAACCATATACTTTAGCTATGGGTTTCTGTGTCTTTTCAGGTGCATGGGACATTCTCTAGGAGCTCATCTTTGCATCCCCCAGACTTATCCAGAAACTACACATAATACTTGCTTAATAAATATGTGTTAACTAAAGAAAAGGATTCATTAGTTCATTAATTTAACAGGCACTCAGTCAAACATATAAACAAAAGTAAGGAGGAGCTCAAAATGATCATTGGTTGGTTACAGATCGAACAGTCAAATAACAAGGAGTCAGAGCCACAGGAACATTTGGCTGTGTTGCTGGTGGAGTGAAACTCGCTTCAATAACTACGGAAGTTATCTACCAAGTTAAACACATACTCTCTCTGGGTCTTACAGTTCTGTTTAATATGTACTCAGTAAAACTGAATATAAAAAAGACAAGTGAGAGAGTGTTCGTAGTAACTTGATTCACAATGACCTTGAATTAAATACAAATTGAGTCCATCAGTTAGAGAATGGATTATAAATAATGTAATTTACATTAATTTACCATTAATGTAAAGTAACAATATAGATGGAGCCCCAAAATATGTTTTTATGGAACAAAGACCAGATAAGTGATGTAATTCAGTTCATACGAAATTCAAGAACAAAGCTAACCTACTGTGCAGAATTTAGAATAGTTGATATCCTAAGAGTGAATTTTCTGGGGCATCAGATATCCCCTATGTCTTCATCTAGATGGTATAGGTATTTGCAGTGCTCACTGAGCAAACAACTTAATATTTGTACACTTTGCTTTGTAGAAATTATTCTCTCCCCCCTAAAAAAATTCTAGTAAGATTTCTGGCAAACATATGTCAAGTATCTTAAAACTATTTATTTGAAAATTCCATATCTAGGAGATTATCCAAAGACAAACTTTGAATTCATACACAAAGACATATGCGTGAGGATTACTGAGCCCAGATCTATCTTCTTACTACTTGAAAGCTAAGAGTCACAAAACAAAAATATCAAGTTTACTCAAAGACCAGCATTCTAAGAAGATGGGAGAGGGGCTGCTATACTCAGAAAAAGAAAGCAGAGCAAACAAAAGAGCAGAATTTGGCTGCTATATGGGGCTCTAATACAGAACAAAAGGAGATACAATGGTGGGCTAGGCAGGAAGACTATGGGCAGAGTAGGGTCTTGTCTTACTGGCTATGCACACAGCAGTTGACCTCAGCCTTCCAGAACTAACTAGTTCCTGCAATCCTCCAATAAGCACACTATTATTCTGAATTCTACGTAGAATTTTAACATCCTAACACAATGTAAAGGTCACCAAATCTTGTCCTATAAAGCTAAGCAAAGATTATTTAGCAATTATTTACCCTTAATCACATAGGTGCAAACTTAGAGTGCTGTGTAAACACTGGGGAGGTAACACTACAAAAAATAATCCACAAGTAATTTGGAGAGGTTGGAATGTTGCTGATCCATGTTGCTAATTGCCTTAGTCTGCTAGGTTAATACCTTGACCACCTCTACGTCAAAACAGCCTGCAACAAATAGGTAAGAACCTTTTAGAATCTATTAACTTCGCAGTCCACTAGCTTCCACCAACCCAAAAAGCCAAGAATGTCACCAGATCTTATCTGAGACTGATGTAAAAGCTTGGCCTTCTGGTGTACCCACCAATGTATCTTAAACTTGCCTTGAATTATGACTTCCTTTATTGTGTAACAACTATAAAACTTCCTCAAACAGGAGCTACATCTGCTGTCATGAGTGCCACCACCAACTGCCATACTTCTCTACCATGAAACCGTGAGCCAAAAGATATACTTCTTCCCCTATCTTGCTTCTGTCAGGTATTTTGACACACCATGGCAAGGAAGCTATGAGTTCTACAGTTCTCCTAATAGATTGGTGTTACTATTACTGTAGGAGTGGGTTACACTCAGTCCTCCCCACCCTCTTCCCTCCTTTCCTTTGAACTTCTATCAAGAGGTATCAGAAAGCCTTTGCCAAATATGACCCATTAATCTTGGTCTTCTCAACTTTTAGAATCACTGGGTTCTGTTTATTACAAGTTACTCAGTGGGTTGCTTTGTAACACACTTAAGTAATTTATGACCTTCCAGAATACAAAACAGAAAGTCTTCCTTTAAACATTTTTATTTTAAGTGAAGAATTATCCAAACCTAACCAGTTGAAGACTTTGGCTTAACATACATGCTAAAGGATTTTGATTGATTAGTTCCTTACCTCAAATTTCATATGGAAAAGCTTGAAGAGAGGGAATAGAGACATGGAAATAAACATGGATTGGTTAAGCAATAGGGATAGAGAAGACATAGGTAGAGATCTCCATTTTCAGTCTTTGGCATTGAAATGGCAAGCCTCATTTGTACCAATGATATTTCATCTTTTTTCCATTGTTTCTTCCTTCTCTTTTATTTTCTATGGAATCTCAGTGGTGAGTATAGAGCCACCAAGATTCAGCCTGTATTTGTCTCAAGGACCGAATATATATTCAGCTTTGTGTCTTAGTTAGGGTTTCTATTGCTATGACAAAATATCATGACCACAAAAGAAGTTGGGGAGGAGTTTATTGTGTTTACACTTCCACATTGCTCTTCATCACGAAAGAAAGTCAGAACAAGAACTCAAGCAGGCAGAAACCTGAAGGCAAGAGCTGATACATAGGCCATGGAAGAATGCTGCTTACTGGCTTACGTCCCATGGCTTGCTCAGTCTACTTTCTTATAGGACCCAGGACCACCAGCTCAGAGATGGCACCACCCACAATGAGCTGCTCCTTCTCCCACTAATCACTAATTGACAAAATGCCTTACAGCTGGATTTCATAGAGGCATTTTCTCATCTGAGACTCCTTCCTCTCTGATTACTCTAAGCTGTGTTAACACACAAAACTAGCCAGTACACCTTGTATGCTCACATAAACAACCATGCTCTTTCTGTATGACAGTCACTACACAAAATCACCTCAAACATCAATAATGATTATATTTTATAGGAATAATTTTTATTTTGAAACCTAAAAGGGAATTATAAAGATGCAAGTACAAACAACTTTTCCTTGAATGACTGATAGGGTAAGTGGTTGACTTGGTGCCTGATAAGCACATTTCTCTACACAACCACAAAACCAAGTCCGCAATATCCGTACACTACTATTAACTAGCCATCCATCAGGTCTACCAGTTGGCTCAAAAGTATGAGGCTGAGACTCCTATAGAAGAATGTCTAGTTGTCAGACTTCACATGTTGCCTTTGGTCTGCAAGTTACCACCAGTCTTTCGTGATGCTTACAAACCCAACATGTTAAAGGATTACATGCAAGCTGGCAGAAAGCCTCTCAGCTTGGATGTTTCTGATGTTTGTGACACAACTTGTGCAGCTTTGGCAGAAGCATCATGGAAGTGAGCCTGGGTTCTCAGGCTTCCCGTCAGGCACTATACACTCAGAATTGCATCTTTAATGAGGCCTACCTTGATCTCTTGATTAAGGTAGTCTCTTCCAGGCTTTTCTATAGAAGTTACTCTTTTGCCTTTTATAATTAATGATATTCTGTGAAGACCAATTGTGAAGCTAAAAAGAAACATACATTAATTATTTTTATCATTAATCTCATTCCTATTTGTATAGATCCATGCACATCTATTTTATTTGATGAGTTCTAATCTTTTATTGTACTACTACAATTTTGATACCAACGCCCTTAAATCAGTCAGTAGGAGCTCCTACTAGCTTCTGCTCATTTCTGACACTCTTTGATCACTTCTTTGCTTTCTGGCACATGATCAATTTTTGTTCATCTTATATTTTTCTTGCCCTAGTCCTGGAGTCAGCTATTCCTCTAAGGCGAGTCTGATTTCTTTTATAATAGAATGATATTTAGCATGCAAGATCTGGCCACTAGATGTGCTCACTGACTTGGGAAAAGCTTCTGCTTTAAGTTTACTAGATATTCAAAAGTAGAAAATATATGAATACATGGATACATATAGAAATATATATGGATATTAAAGAAGAGAGAAATAGAGAATAGTATGGTTAACATACTCATAATTTACCTTTCATAGTCACCAATTAATACACAGCACAGAAATCTAACAATGATGTTCTTCCCTTCTACCTCTGGGGCCTTTTGCCTGTGTTGCTTTACTTCTGTGTATTGAGGGGTTAATTCTTGCTTAATGTTTTGGGTTTGTTTTGAGACAGTTTCACTAGCAGCCCTGGGTGATCTGAAACTCACTATATATGCCAAAAAACCTCAAACTCATAGATATCTACTTGCCTCTAGTTCAAAAGCACTAGGATTACAGGTGTGTGGCACCATGCCTGGAAAAAAATTCTATTCTTTAATATTTCATTTGTTCTTATGCTCAGTGTTTTAGTTACCATTCTAATGTTGTGAAAA